>NW_026705699.1:300000-492665 GCF_029867415.1 Vicia villosa
TCAACACCCGAACCTGAGTTCTCTTTCTTGTTTTAAAAACAAAACTTTGGGTTTTACGTTCTTTTCCCTTTTCCTTTGAAAAAATAAAGCGCGGTGGCGATTTCAAACGAAATATTGATTCGAGTCAATTTCATGGCTTCGATATCAGATTTTCCCCGCTACAGTAAGGACTGCAGTTCTTTCTTCGTGGATGGAGGCTTAGTTTCCATGATAGCCTTCGTTTTATTCTGGTTAATTTCTATTCCCTTCTTATGGACTACGAAGCCCAGGAAATCTCCAGCCTGCACAAAGAAAGAACATTTAAGGGGATTCATCTTTAAGACATGTTTTCTCATTCTTTCGAATGATTGGCTTAAATGATCAAGATGATCGTAATCTGAAACGGATTTAACAACGATGTCATCTATGTATACTTGCATGAATGTTTCTATAAAATCATGGAATATAGAGTTCATTGCTCTTTGATAGGTTGCCCCAGCATTCTTTAAACCGAAAGGCATTACAACCCACTCATAGGTGCCTATTGCCCCTGGGCAACGAAAAGCTGTTTTAGACACATCTTCTTCTGCAATGAAGATCTGATTATACCCAGAGTATCCATCCAACATACTTAGGTATTCGAAGCCTGCGGCTGAATCTACTAGCATTTCTGCCACAGGCATGGGATATTCATCCTTAGGAGTTGCTGCATTCAGATCACGAAAATCTATGCATACTCTTAATGAACCATTCTTTTTTATAACAGGTACAATATTGGCAATCCATTCAACGTACCTTGTAGTTTGGATGAACTTGCAACGTAGAAGCCTTTCGACCTCTGCTTTAATCTTTGAATGGATCTCTGGCGCGAACCTTCTAGGAGTCTGCTTTATGGGCTTCTTCCCTTCCTTTATTGGCAACTTTAGTTCGACCAGGTCTCTTCCTAAACCAGGCATCTCGTCATAATCCCAAGCGAAACAGTCTTTGTTTTCTTTTAACAACTTGATAACTCTTGATTTCAACGCTGGGTCTAATTTCGCACTGACGTATGTTATCCTCTTTCGATCCTCGTCTCCAAGATTTACTTTTTCGAGTGGATCTTGGGCTAACATTTTTATGTTTCATGCCATTGGGTCCTTCTCGAATCCCAAGGGTTCTTCGTCGTAGATTGCGTCTAACCTTTGACTCGAATCTTCTCCTGAGATTTCTTCGACTCGAACTGGATCTTCAGGTGGTTGAGGGATCATATGTATCCCCGAATCTGTCGTTTCTTCCTTTCTTAGACCTGCATTAACCAACATGTTTGATAATTCGGCTTCGAGAGCCGTCTTTCTTTTATTCTCGGCTATATAAGCCGAAATCTTTTCAAAGAATGATGACTCAGACATCATCAACATCGTCATCCCAGCCTGTTGGCCGTATTGTTGGATAATGCTCTATTGGTGCGGTATCTTCTGGGCCGTCCATTATTTCCCTATTCCATTGGAACCCATTTGGGTGCAAAGACAAGTAATACAATGCATTCTTGTTTGGGGTGTATATATCTTCCGCAGCATGGCAAGGTCCTATGTTTGCCAAGTTCCTATCGAAGTTAGTCTTATTAACTTGATTAACTTCAGCCATGTAATAACTCTGATCCCCCTCAATATTCTCTACTATGCCATCTTCTCTCCAAATGGTTAACCTTTGATGCATTGTCAAAGGCACAACAGCAACTCCATGGATCCATTCCCTTCCGAGCAAGAGGTTATAATTTGCTTTTGCTGGTATGACCATAAACATAGTTGGCCCCGTGACTGAACCCACCGTTAGATTTACTTGGACAACTCCTAAGGTTTGCCCTATTTTGCCTTCGTAGTTAGACAAAACCATGTTATGTGGCCTTATATCAGTATCAAACATACCAATTCTTTTCAGCATGTATTGGGGCATTAGGTTCACCGCTGCCCCTCCATCTACCAGGACTTTATTAATGCCAACATTTTCAATCTTAGCCCTTATGTAGAGTGGTTTCAAATGGTTTTGCATACCTTCATCAGGCCTCTCGAAGAAAGCATTCTGCTCTTCAACTGCACCATTGTTCAGCACATAGTAACACACAGGTCTGTGTTTCGCCATCTCTTCGACGTCAGCCTCTTCACAATCTTCAACTTCAGTTTCTTGATTAAACTCATGAGGGAGTACAGACACAACATTGCAGTTGAGGTTTATAGATGATACCCCATCAGAGTCAAAATCATTTGTCATTCTATCATCTTCTTTCCAAGGGCTGGAATGCATCTTTTCCTCTTCTTTCTCATTTTCAGAGTCGAACAATTTGCGTTCCACTGGAGGTTTGCTTGACCTTGCCCCCTGGGTTGGGACTTGGTTACTACTAGATACTCCGATTTCCCTCGGTTTGTATTCTCTTTGAGCCTTCTTCATCCTCTGGTGTCTTCTCCATTGGGATCTGGACATAGGATTTTTTCCTTTGTAGTTCTCCAACCTGTACATCTTTCGATTTGAGGTTTGGAATTGTTTCCTATACGCTGTTGCAGTCCTTCCCCCTTGGTCCCAACTTTGCCATTTGTTGGTCCTTGCACCAGCTTGCATCCATCTGTCCCTAGGTACGTCCGCAGGGACCTTGAATGTGACTCTTCGAGCTCTAAGATGTGGGCTGTCAGGTCTCTTCGATGGAGTCCATATATCGAAACCATACAGGTTAGGACGAAGTCCCTGAGTTTTTCTACCCATATAGCAATACACCCTTTCGAATGACCGTGCTTGTATTTCGTCATAGACTGCTCCACACCTGGGACATAGTGCAATTTCAGTGTTTTCCCTGTGGCATTTGATCAGGAAGCCCACCAAGCTTTCTTCCATCTTTGGGTATACCTTTAGCAAAGGATTTCCTCCTCTCCATGGTTGTTCCAATCTTTCTCGCAGGGCCCTTTCGAAGTTAGCCTGGACCCTTCGATTCAGCATGATCGAACACCTTGGACACATCCATTGTTTTCCGCCAGTCTTTTCATGGCAATTCCTGAGATAATCTTTCAGGGTTTCTCCTCTTGGCGGAATTTCAATATTTCCCTTTTGCCTTGTCAACCATTTTTCCAGTTCGTCAATTTCAGACAAAGGCCGTCTAACATTGACCATGTTAACAACTGCTGGAGGGGCTTCAGAAATCTGAATTTGTTGAAGTTTCACCCTGAGGTCTTCAGTGGCCTCACTGGTTTCTTCTTTCAAAACTTCAGTCGTCTCTGCATTGAAGGATTCTTCAACATCAGTATTGAAGACTGTATTGTTATTTAGGCCTTCAGTAGCCTGCTTTCCAGTTGATATCATTTCTGGATCAACAACTTCAACTTCAGACACCTCTACCATGTTGACATCAAGTGGTTCACACAGGTTAGTGTCAGCAATGTTCAAGGGGTTTGTGTCGACCTTCATATGGCTCTTGGCCTTATCAGCAAATTTCAAACGTCCATCTCTGATAGCATTCTGAATTAGATCCCTGAAAAGAAAACATTGTGAGGTTTTATGGCCTAAAAAACCATGATATTTACAAAAACCTCTCTTCTTCCGTTGTTCTAACGGAGGAATTTTAGAATTAGGAGGCACTATCATTTGGCCATCTTTCACTAGTAACTCAAATATTTCGTCACACTTAGTGACATCAAATGTATAAGTTTTCTTAGGAAATCTATCGCTCTTATCATTCTCTACTGGATTTTTTCCATTGGCAGGGGTAAGTAATTTGCAAGCATAAGGTGGTGCTTCTTTTAGTTCGGCTAGATCGACTTCGACCTCTTCTACACTGTATGAGTCTTTGAAAGATTCGCTGTCAACGTCTTCTGCTTCGACGTACGCTACCCTTTCTTTCTTGTAGCCCTTGTTTGCCCTAGCCTTTTCTGCTTTTAAGCATTCGACCTGTCGAACCCTATCTGCCAACTGGGCCATATCCCTTAGATATTGAGTATCCAGTTTCTTTCTAATTGAATAATCTAAACCACCAGCAGCCATTTCGACTAGTTCATGCTCTGGGACAGTCGTGAAACATCTTGACTTTAACAAACGGAACCTGTTTAGATACTCATCTATAGGTTCTGTGAACTTCCTCTTGATTCTAGCCAATTCTTTCAGACTTATCTTGGTTTGACCCATGTAGAATTGTTCATGGAATAATCTTTCCAAGTTTGCCCAAGCATCTATCGAATTTGGGGGTAAGGTAGTGAACCAAACAAAAGCATTTTTTGTCAGCGAACTAGGGAAGTATTTAATCCTTAAATCCTCATTCCCTGCTAAATCTCCTGCTTCTGTCAGATACCTGGCAATATGTTCCACCGTTGATTCACTAGTGTCCCCTGAAAACTTTGTGAATTTGGGTACTTTGGTCCCTCTTGGTAATTTTGTTTGCATAATATAATCCGCTATGGGGGATGTATAATTTGGACGTCGAAGTCCAGTACTGAGGCCATTATTGGCCATAAATCTCTCTATCATGGCAGTTAGGTTATTCTCTGTAGCCAGGTTTTCTCTCCTGACTCTCTGAACTACTTCGTCTGGGTGTTCGTTCCTACCTATTACCCTTAATCTGGGTCTTTCTTCCTTAAACTCTTGCTGGACGGGAACAGTTCTTTGATTCGAAGCCTCTAAATCTATTACCTGATTCCTTTCGACCATTGTTGTTCTTTGTGGAGGAATCACGCCAGCAATGGTTGCACCAGGAGGAGGAACCGCATTTTGGATACGTTCTAGAATGGGATCGCCTTCTCGATAAGAGGATTGGTTATTTCTCCGCTTGGGTTGTTGAACTCCCGTGAATTCTGCCATTCGATTCATTTGGGAAGATATTTTTTGAAAAGTTTCCACATTCTCCCGATTAGTATTAGCAATATTGGTTGCTAATGGATTTAAGATTGACGCTAATTCTTTGGCCAGGATTCCTAACATATCGTGGTTACTTGCGTCCATCTCTTGTCGGAATGCTGCTTGATTGCTTGTGGTAAAATTGGGTATTTGGGCAGAGAAGCCAGTGTTTTGGCGCTTCGACCCACTGAACCAGCATTTGGCGAAAACGTTGTTGGGTTAGTTGTAGTGTATGTAGGTCCTGCTCCTCGTGTACCTGTCATGTATGGATATGGAATTCCATATTGACTGTTTGGTCTCCATTCGAACGCGGATGATCCTGGGGTAAATAACTGATTTGCAGCATTTGTCGAGGCAAGTTGCATTTCGCTCGCACATGAGGATGGAGGCGCGGTAGTCGACACTGAAACTGGAATAGTCCTTGTCGTTGCTGCATTATTTTCAGGTATAGCCTGGGAACTATCCATAGGTCTCGATCCAGTCGGACCTGGTATATCCTGCGCTCCTTGAGTAGAAGTCGAAACATGCGTAGAATTTGCCGCTTCTGTTCCTGACCCTTGTGGGGGATCTTGATCTCCCCCTGCACTGGTCGTAACGACCATTTTCTTGTTGTACCTTCGTTTGGGAATCGGTTGTGCACTGTTTGTTAATTTACCGTTCCTAAGGTTCATACAAGGTCTTGATATTTTCTAGACAAAACAAAACAATCGATTAATAACAATCTGCTTGACACTGTCCCACTGGGCGTGCCAATTTGTTTACGGTGATTTCCGGTAAACAATCGTTAGTCTTCCAAACTATAATAAATATGATTTGGTTACTCGCAGGATCGACTAGATTGATCCTAGGACATAGTCAAAAAGGTTGTTATTCATGATAGTTCGAATTATGTCTATGGTTGGTGTGTCTCGAAATAAGAAATACTTAATCAAGGAAATAAAGATTAGCAATCACCTTGTTATACACGTAAATATAACATCAGCGAAAGGTAAGTCAAAGATAAAACATAAGACAAAACTGTAAAAGTGCAAGAATCTTAAAGTGCAGAAAAGTTAAATGCTTCAAAAATTAGATGACATGAAAGTAAAGAGTGCAGGAATATAAATGACATAAAGTAAATGGAATGCAGTAATATCGAAAGATACTTGAATAAAGAAAAATACACATGTATTTAAATGGTGTTGGTGTCATACGTACATTTCTCAACGAACTCTTTCTCTTAACACTTGATACTTGAGTAATATGTGAGTGATTTGTACAAAATGAACACACGGAATCCTAATACTAAGACCCTTATTTATACTAAATTTGACCCTAACGGTCCTACACTAATCTGATGCCACGTTATTCTTCGAGAATCCCTAGGATGCCATCTGTCTTTGTGCAAGTATATAAACTACTTCAAAATTCAAATCCTCCCGCCTGAATCCTCTTTCGACGCGTGGCAACGTAATTAGAATCGAGAATGCCACGAAAACACGCTAAGCTTCAGTACTTCGCATATTTCGCAAAAACGTCTAAGTCCCAAAGACCATTCTTTTCGAATTTAGCTTCGGCGCTCACTATCTTTGTTCCAACTTAAACATCATTCTCGAAGCATGGCCATCAGTAGCCATTTTTATCTTCAAAGATGATCATCAGTAACCATCTTCCTTTGAATTCCAAATCTTCGAAGGACATTCTTCTCAAACGAAATCTTCAGCTAACAACAGAACTGTTGTGACTAACCCTGCACAAGCTACCCGCGGGTGACTAACCCCTAGACGACTGAACTGTTCAGTGATCTCAGCGAGATATAACGTTCATCAATCTAGTAACCTTGCACAAGACAACTGCTCGTGACTAACTGCAATGGACTGTTTAGTGATCTGATCCACAGATATAACATCCATGGACTCCTGCACAACCAACTACTGTGACTAACCCTTGTACAACCAACTTGTTATGACTAACCCTGCACAAGCCAACTGCTCGTGACTAACCATAGATGATGAACCGTTCAGTGATCTCATCAGGATATAACGTTCATCAATCTTCTGGAGATTATAAGTGTTCTTTTTAGATAAGCAGATTTTCTCATATTCTTAAGTACATATGTTTATGATATACTGACTAGAAGTCACTTCTGGTGCCTAAACATTCTATCAGAAGTTTTCTAAGATATAACACACTACAAGAAACAACTCTATGTGTTTTACATATTATTACAAGAAATAGAATATCTTGCAGTCTTCTTTTCTTCAACTTCTGGAAAAGATCTTCTTCTTCTTCTTCTGAAAGCAGATTAAGAGCAACAGCTCTTGTATTGATTGCTTCTTTCAGTTTTGGTATTTTCTTGTCTGAATAAGGAGATGAGAGCTTCAACTCTTTGAGAGTAATTCCTTCTTTCAAGACCATATTCTTTTCATCTTCATTTCTTCCTAAAGCAGATTAAGAGCAACAACTCTGTTTTGAGTTGCTACTTGAAATGATCTTCATCTTCAAATCTTCTTAAGCTGATTAAGAGCAACAACTCTTATTGTAAATTGCTTCTGATTTGATCTTCTTCTTCTGCTGCTTCCATAATAATCATGAAGCTTGTTATAGCTGATAACACGTTGATTAACATCAGTAAACATGAAACACTTCTCGAGAAACAACTCAGTGTATTCAGTTTCTTTTGTCATCCAATCTGAACAATATATGGACTGACCAGGCATTAGTGAACTTCTTATGACTCTATTGGAGCGTATTGCATTACATGCAAAATTTCATCTTTCACTCTTTTAGATTTTCTTCTCATAGGTATCTGATGTGTATTTCAACATAATTGAATCATCACACACTTTGTGTATGTTGCCTCTTGTGTAACTTCTGACGCATGGTTTCACATTTTTATTTTAAGCTTTTATGCTCAGCTGCTCTTCTACAGATTTTCTATCAAGATCTCTCTTTTGATACACTCTGTAAATGCACCACGGATACACACTTTGGATGCACACTCAATGCACTTTTGGTGTACAATGGACACACATTCAAGTTTGAAATTTGATCTTATATATATAGCTTGATGAGTTACCGTTGGAATCTAGCCGTTGAGATTTGTTTGAAGATTGCTTTGAATGCTTTGTCTCGATTGAATCATGAATGATAAGTGTTGTTCTTGGCAGAATCTTATCCTTAGCGTGATGATGACAGTTGGTAGCATGTTTCCTTGATTAAGCTTGTCTTTTTCAACGCGCTGCATGTGGGTTGATTCTTCAATCAACCTTGGGAATTGTTCCATTTACTTGTTGCAACCGTTTTGCTAATGATGATGCCTATAACAGTTTTTCTTTTCATTATGAACTTTTGCACTTTGTAGACTGAAATTGTATTTTCTTTTCTTGTCCACGTGTGCCTTTGTTGTTGTAGCTTTCTGTATGTCACTACGTTACTCTATCAGAACTTCTGATCTTTTATTCATGTGATCTTCTTGATGTAACGAATCTTCATGTATATTGATATTTCTGTTTAAATCCCCGATGCTTGTCTTGTTGAATTCTTGCTCTTTGTACAGAACTTCTAATGTTGTGGTTGTCTGAGATTCTTTCTAATGATATCGTATAAGGCTTATGGCATGATATATGCACACTCAATGAAATCATTAATAATTAAATTGTTACTCATAAAATATATGCTTGTTATCATCAAAACCAGATTCTGAACATAGATTCTCAATCTTGTTCTAACATTGTGTATCAAATAAGTACCTCAAAATCTTAATTGCCAGCACAACATGTTTCAAAACGGAAAATCTATCTTCGTCAGTGCCGATAATTTGTTAAAAATACTTACATGTTTATCAATCTGTTTTCTTCCAATCATGTGTTCATCTACAAAGTTCAAACATTGTTTAAAACTAAACCATACAATGTCACTCCAAACTAAGCATTACTTGTTGTTTGAATTATCAGTCAGAAGGGCATACCACTTCAAATTTGAATTCCACAATAAGAAACCCTAAAATATGCACATATAAGCAACATCAGCAGAAAAAAAGAGAAATTGAAACCGAGCATGTTTCAGAATAGTTCGTCGCCCGACGTGAACCAACACTGACAAATCATCTATAACTTAAAGTTGAGGTTTTTAGTATCAAAATGAAGAAAAATAAATAAAGAAATAGATTATGAAGAGGAAGAACTTTACAGATTGGCCGTTGATGTAGTTGAGATTGATGTCACAGATTCTCTCTAAAGGTCTGGCCATATCGAAAAAACAGATGATGTTGCCGCAAGAGTGGCACAAAAGAAACATAGAGGAAACAGTGTTTTGGGTGAGTGTTTTGGATTTTTTACAATGATTAGGCATAGGAGGTTGTGGAATGAAAGAGTCGATACAGAAGACATGGGAAAAAGAATTGATCGTGGGTGTGTTAGCTGAAGATTTCGTCTTGTAATATTTGTCCTTCGAAGAAGTGGAAAATCGAAGGAAAGATGGTTACTGATGGCCATCCCTTAAAAATAAAAGATGGCTACTGATGGCCATGCTTCGAGAATAAAGATTTCTAAGTTCGTTATGAAGATAATGAATACTGAAAGCTAGTGAAAGTATGTGTCTTCGGGGACTTAGACAAAATTTATAAAATATATTCAAGTATTACTACTTAGCGTGTTTTCGTAGTGTTTTTAATACACTGCCACGCGTCGAAGACGGACTCAGGCGGGAAGATTTGAAATTCGAAGACGGTTTTGTAATTGTCCAAGTAACAGATGGCGTCGCTGGAAGTTCTTATGAGAGACGTGGCAGCAGATTAGTGTAGGACCGTTAAGGTCGAAACTAGTATAAATAGGAGTCTTAATGTTAGGATTCTGTGTGTTCATTTTGTACAAATCACTCACATATTTACTCAAGTATCAAGTGTTAAGAGAAAGAGTTCGCTGAGAAAATGTACATATGACACCACCACTTTAATACATGTGTATTATCTTTCGTTTTCAAATATCTTTCAGAATTACTGCATTCCATTTACTTCTTGCTATTTACATTTCTGTATCTTTACTTTAATGTCATTTACTTTCGAATTACTTTCATGTCATTTATTTTCAAAGTCTTTAACGTTTCTGCATTCTAAGATTCTTTACGTTTTAACAGTCCTTTTAGTTTAATATGTTATGTTACTTATCTTTTCATTGAAATCATACTTACATATAACAAAGTGATTATCAAGATTACTTGTTCTTTAATCGAACAACGCTTATTGAAGAAGACGAATCATGAATATGGTTCAAATGAACATTGATAACAATCTTTTTGACTATGTGTCCTAGGATCAATCTAGTCGATCCTGCGAGTAACCAAATCATATTTATTATAGTTTGGAAGACTAGCGGTTGTTTACCGGAAATCACCATAAACAAATTGGCACGCCCAGTGGGACAGTGTCAAGCGGATTGTTTTAATCAATTGCTTTATTTTTGTCTAGACAATATCAAGACCTTGTATGAACCTTAGGAACGGTAAATTAACGAACAGTGCACAACCGATTCCCAAACGAAGGTACAACAAGAAAATGGTCGTTACGGCCAGTGCAGGGGGTGATAAAGATCCCCCACAAGGTCAGGATCAGGAGCGGAAAATTCGACTTCCACTCAAGGAACACGGGATACAACGGGTCCAAATGGATCGAGACCTGCAGATAATTCCCAGGCTATGCCTGAAAATAATACAGGACCCTCAGGGACTATTCCAGTTTTAGTGTCGACAACCGCACCCTCATCCACAAGTGTAGAGGACGTACCGTTTTCCTCGACAAATGCTGCAAACAATTTGTTTGGTCAAGGCACGAATTCTGCTTTCGAATGGAGACCAAATAATCCATATGGAATGCCATACCAATATGGAACAGGCGTACGAGGGGCAGGACCTATATATGCCCCAACTAACAATGCGACATTTTCACCGAATGTTAGTTCAGTGGGTCGAAGTGCACACAACACTAGTTTTTCTACCCTGATGCCCCACTTTACCACAAATAACCAAGCAGCATTTCGACAAGAAATGGATGCAAGCAACCATGATATGCTAGGGGCTTTGGCCAGAGAATTGACTTCAATTTTAAACCCACTAGTGACAAATATTGCTACTACAAATAGGGAAAACGTGGAGACTTTCCAAAAGATATCATCTCAAATGAATCGAATGGCAGAGTTCATGGGAGTAACACCACCTAGAAGGAAAGACAAACAGCCTTCGAATCAAGAAGAGAGGCCCATTATGGAACGTGTACAAGATATAGTTCCGTTATCTAGGACAGCCACTAGGGATGTAGGCCCCTCACGAAGAACAGAGACGATCGAAGGAACTCCAGTAATTAACTTAGAGGCTTCAAATCAAAGAACCGTCCCCGTTCGACAGGAAACGGAGGAAGAGCGACCCAGATTAAGGGTTGTGGGTAGGAACGAACACCCAAATGAGGTTGTCCAAAGAGTCGGAAGAGAAAATCTGGCTACAGAAAATAACTTAACTGCCATGATAGAAAGGGTTATGGCCAATAATGGCCTTGGTACTGGACTTAGACGTCCAAATTATACATCCCCTATATCAGATTATATCATGCAGACAGAATTGCCTAGGGGCACTAAGGTACCCAAATTTACAAAATTTTCAGGCGAAACTAATGAGTCAACGGTGGAACATATCGCTAGATATTTGACAGAAGCAGGAGACTTAGCGGGAAACGAGGATTTAAGGATCAAATATTTCCCTAGTTCGCTGACAAAGAATGCCTTCATTTGGTTTACTACTTTGCCACCAAATTCGATAGATGCGTGGGCATACTTAGAAAGGTTGTTCCATGAGCAATTCTATATGGGCCAAACTAAGATAAGTTTGAAAGAATTGGCCAGTATTAAGAGAAAATTCACAGAAACAATTGATGACTACTTGAATAGGTTCCGTCTGTTGAAATCAAGGTGTTTTACAACAGTCCCAGAGCATGAACTTGTCGAGATGGCTGCAGGTGGTCTAGATTATTCAATAAGAAAGAAACTAGATACCCAATACCTTAGGGACATGGCCCAATTAGCAGACAGGGTTCGACAGGTCGAACGTCTGAAGGCAAAAAAAGTTAGGGCAAATAAAAGTTATAAGAAGGAAAGGGTAGCGTACGTCGAAGCCGAGGACGCTGATGATGAGTCTTTCAATGACTCATATAGCCCTGAAGAAGTCGAAATAGACTTGGCTGAGTTGAAAGAGGCGCCACCTTATGCCTGCAAATTGCTAAATCCTGCAAATGGAAAAAACCCAGTAGAAAACGATAAGAATGATAGGTTCCCTAAGAAAACTTATACATTTGACGTTACCAAGTGTGATGAAATATTTGATTTACTGGTAAAAGATGGCCAAATGATACTACCTCCAAATTCCAAAATTCCTCCGTTGGAACAACGGAAGAAAAGAGGTTTTTGTAAATATCATGGTTTTTTAGGCCATAAAACTTCTCAATGTTTTCTTTTCAGGGATCTAATTCAAAATGCTATCAATGATGGAAGGTTGAAGTTTGCTGACAAGACCAAGAGTCACATGAGGGTCGATACCAATCCCCTGAACATTGCTGACGCTAGCCTCTGTGAGGTAGAAGATATCAACATGGTGGAGGCATCTGAAGTAGAAGTTGTGGAAACTAAAACAATGTTCAATGGAAAGCAGGCTACTGAAAGCCTAAATGGTGACATAGTCTTCAATACTGATGTTGAAGAATCTTCCAAGACAGAGATAACTGAAGCATCGAAGGAAGAAAACATTGAGGCCACTGAAGACTTCAGGATGAAACTCCAGAAAATCCAAATCTCTGAAGTTCCTCCAGCAGTGGTTAACATGGTCAGCGCCAGACGCCCAATGTCTGAGTTTGGCGAACTAGAGACATGGCTGACAAGGCAAAATGGGGGCATCGAAGTTCCTCCAAAAACTGAGAGCCTTAAAGACTACCTCTGGAGTTGCCATGAGAGAAATGGTGGTAAACAATGGATGTGTCCAAGGTGTTCGATCATGCTGAATCGAAGGGTCGAAGCCAACTTCGAAAGGGCTCGACGTGAAAGATGGGAACACCCAGGAAGAGAGCCAAATCCCCTACTACAACTGTACCCAAGGATGGAGGAAAGCTTAGTAGGATTTTTGGTCAGATGCCACAAAGGAAACACTGAAGTTGCTCTGTGCCCCAGATGTGGGGCAGTCTATGATGAAATGCTAGCACGATCATTCGAACGTGTGTACTGCTACATGAGTCGAGAAACTCAGGGCTTGCGTCCTAACCTGTACGGTTTCGACATTTGGACTCCAACAAAGAGGCCTGATAGCCCACACCCCAGAGCTCGAAGGGTAACATTCAAAATCCCCGCAGATGCACCCAGGGATAGGTGGGTGCAAGCTGATGCAAGAACCAACAAATGGCGAAGTTGGGACCAAGGAGGGAGAACTGCAATGGCATATAGGAAACAATTTCAAAGACCAAATCGAGAGGCGTATCGATTGGAGAATTATAAAGGAAAAAATCCTATGTCTCGGTCCCAGTGGAGAAGGCATCAGAGAATAAAAAAGGCTCAGAAGGAATACAGGCCAAGAGAAACTGGAGAATCTAGTAGCAACCAAGTCCCACACCAGGGGGCAAAGTCAAACAAACCTCCGGTGGAACGCAGATTATTCGAAGCTGAAAAACTCTTGGATGAAGAAGAAAAGATGCGTTCAAATTCCTGGAAAGAAGAGGATAGAATGACAAATGATTTTGATTCTGATGGAGTGTCATCTATAAACTTGAATTGCAATGTTGTATCCGTACTCCCTCACGAGTTTAATCAGGAAACTGAAGTGGAAGACTGTGAAGAGGCTGATATCGAAGAAATGGCAAAACACAGACCTGTGTGTTACTATGTGCTGAATAATGGTGCAGTTGAAGAACAGAATGCTTTCTTCGAAAGGCCTGATGAGGGTATGCGAAATCATTTGAAGCCACTCTATATCAGGGCTAAGATTGAGAATGTTGGCATTAATAAAGTCCTAGTTGATGGGGGAGCAGCAGTGAACCTAATGCCTCAATACATGCTAAAGAGAATTGGTATGTTCGATACAGATATAAGGCCACATAACATGGTTTTATCTAACTACGAAGGCAAAATAGGACAAACACTGGGAGTCGTTCAGGTCAATTTGACAGTAGGCTCAGTTACCAGGCCAACTATGTTCATGGTTATACCAGCAAAAGCAAACTACAACCTTTTGCTTGGTAGGGAATGGATTCATGGGGTAGCAGCTGTGCCCTCAACAATGCATCAGAGGGTGACAATTTGGAGGGAAGATGGTATAGTGGAGAATATCGAAGGTGATCAGAGTTACTATATGGCTGAAGTCAACCAGGTGAATAAAACCAACTTCGATAGGAACCTGGCAAACATAGGCCCTTGTCATGCTGCAGAAGAGATGTATACCCCAAATAAAAATGCATTGTACTATTTAACTTTACACCCAAATGGATTCCAATGGGATAGAGAGATCATGGATGGTCCAGCAGATACAGCACCATTGGAGAATTATCCAACAGTACGGCCAACAGGCTGGGACGATGACATTAATCATGTCTGAGTCTTCGTTCTTCGAAAAGATTTCGGCCTATGTGGCCGAGAACAAAAGGAAGGCGGCTCTCGAAGCCGAACTATCAAATACAAAGATAGATGCAGTTCTAACCAAAGAAGGAATAACAGAATTGGAGATACGTACGAGTTTCGAACTCTCTGAAGACACGGCTCCAGACGAAGAGATCATAAGAGAAGAACCAAATCAAAGGTTAGATGCAATATACGACGAGGAACCTTTGGGATTCGAAAAAGACCCAATGGCGTCGAACATAAAGATGTTGGCCCAAGATCCACTTGAAGAAGTAAATCTTGGAGACAATGATCAAAAAAGGATAACATATATCAGCGCGAAACTAGAACCAGAATTAAAAGCAACGGTCATCAAAATGCTGAAAGAAAACAGAGATTGTTTTGCTTGGGATTATGATGAGATGCCTGGTCTAGAAAGAGACTTAGTCGAATTAAAATTACCAATAAAAGAAGGGAAGAAGCCTATAAAGCAAACTCCCAGAAGATTCGCGCCAGAGATTCACTCGAAGATTAAAGCAGAGGTCGAAAGGCTCTTGCGTTGCAAATTTATCCAAACTACAAGGTATGTTGAATGGATTGCTAATATAGTACCTGTAATTAAAAAGAATGGCTCATTAAGAGTATGCATAGACTTTCGTGACCTTAATGCAACTACTCCTAAAGACGAGTATCCCATGCCTGTAGCAGAAATGCTAGTAGACTCAGCCGCAGGTTTTGAGTATTTGAGCATGTTGGATGGATATTCGGGATACAATCAAATCTTTATAGCAGAAGATGATGTATCCAAAACAGCATTTCGTTGCCCAGGGGCAATAGGCACTTACGAATGGATTGTGATGCCTTTTGGTTTGAAAAACGCTGGGGCAACTTATCAAAGAGCAATGAATTCTATATTTCATGACTTTATAGAAACATTCATGCAAGTATATATAGATGACATTGTGGCAAAATCTACCTCGGGTATGAGTCATCTCGATCATCTGAGCCAATCATTCGAAAGAATGAGGAAATATGGCTTGAAGATGAACCCCCTCAAATGTGCTTTCTTTGTGCAGGCAGGTGATTTCTTGGGTTTCGTAGTCCACAAAAAAAAGGGATAGAAATTAACCAGAACAAGACAAAAGCCATTATGGAAACCAAGTCTCCATCCACGAAGAAAGAACTACAATCATTATTGGGTAAGATAAATTTCTTAAGGAGATTTATCTCTAACTTGAGTGGACGCACGCAAGCTTTCTCACCTCTACTACGGCTTAAGCAAGGAAAATTTGAATGGCGTGCTGAACATCAAGAAGCTTTCGATCAGATAAAGCAATACTTGACTTGTCCACCAATTCTGTCTCCCCCAAATGGGAAGAAGCATATGCGCCTATACATTTCAGCGTCAGATAAAACAATAGGCAGCATGCTGGCACAAGAAGATGAGAATGGCGTCGAAAGAGCCATTTATTACTTAAGTAGAGTACTCAATGATGCAGAGACTAGATATACTGATATAGAAAAGCTCTGCCTTTGCTTGTATTTCTCCTGTATCAAACTTAAGTATTATATAAAGCCAGCTGATGTTTACGTTTCATCTCATTGTGATGTCATTAAACATATGTTATCTAAGCCAATACTACATAGTCGAATTGGCAAGTGGGCTTTGGCCCTTACTGAATATTCATTAATATTTCAGCCTCTCAAGGCAATGAAAGGTCAAATTGTGTCAGACTTCATTGTCGACCATGCGGTGGTTGAGAATCATTGTAACACCCTTCTAAACCCCGCGGAAATTAATATTAAAATCAGAGTAAAACATGAAGAAGGGTATTACAACACTAACAAAATAAATAAATATTCATGTCACGCCATATAAGGAACGATAAACCAAAATTATTCAGGTAGCATGTTAACACAGCGGAATATTCTTAACAACTGAATAATCAAACAACCGGAGTCATAGACTCACAATTCAACCATAAACCATAAACAAACAGAAGTTTATCAAACAACTCTAAAATAACGTTCCCGGTGTTACACGACCAGAGCATGACACAGACCCAACTGACTCTAACGAGTTACTTGACGAGCTAATCCTCACCAAGTACACAAGCTACTCCTCAATCTGAAAAATAACAACAGTAAGGGTGAGTTTCATTCGCATTAACAAATGTTATAGGAATATAAACAATACAACTTCATCCATACATTAATCACCCAAATCAATTATATTCCGATAGCATAGCAACACTTATCAAATACAGTCATTCATACCAAAATACACACAAATCGCAACATTGGACAACTTCCATTCATGTTACAATTATACACAACAACCTAATGCAATGCAACTAAATGCATGTGGTACCAATCATGGGATAACCCATCTCACCGATCCACCACCATAAAGATTCGGCTACTTCTCTCACCAATTCCACACAATGGGAATTAGCTACCGCTGTCCCACCACCATAAGGGATACAGCCCACAACATGATTATGAAATGCATGCATCACATACCGCATGCTAATCATCAACACCAAACAACTGAATAATCATAATCATCAACCAATGCAATAACAATATAAACCACCACAACCAGTTAAATCAAGTGTTTTAAATTAAATTCGAGTCACAACTCAACCACTATTTTATTGCATAAATCACTGAATTAGTCTCACTATGTTCGAAACGGCACATCAAACAGACTAACAGTTAAAAAGTTATACATCGTTAAACTTTAACAAAAATCCCAAACAGCACAGCACGCGGCGCCAACATCCACACGCGGCGCGAAGCGAGGAAAAAGTTACGCCTTCGCGGCGCCAACACAGGTACGCGGCGCGACCTGTGCGTATCAAAACATCCTGACATTCAGCCCACCTGTTCGCGGCGCCACCCTGTGCACGCGGCGCGAACCGGTGATTTCAGAACCCCAACCTGCAGAAAACAGCATTCTATCCTTCCCAATTGCTCTCAAATCATACCAGTACGAATTTCAGAAAAATAAACCACACATACGACATAAATTGCACGTTTACACATACTTCTAATCATGTTTAACATCATTATTCATCACCAATCATCATTCACAACCTAATTGAATCAAAGTTCTATAAACCCCAAAACCCCAAACCGACATATAATCCAATTCGAAATCCTAACATACAAATTCCATCGAATCATTCATACAACCCATAATAGAGGTTAATGAGAAGAATCCCCCCTTACCTCGATGTCGAATTCTTGGATGCTCTTTCTCTTCGCACTTGTTCTTCTCCCAATTTCACGTTCAATCTTCTCTTCTCCCTTTTTGGTTCTTTTTTCACAAAATACTCCTCTTTTCTATTTTTATGAAAATATAACTTTATTTTAGAAAAAGGGCTTTGCAACTGATACACCCCCCAACTGCTACTTACAACACTGGCCCATTAGCCTTATTTCATCCCTATTCTCAAATAATTCCATTTAATTCTAATATTTAATAAAAAAATTAATTAAATTAAATAAAGAATTTTATGGGGTGTTACAACCCTCCCCCACTAGAAAAGTTTTCGTCCTCGAAAACATACCTTAGGCAAAGAGTTCTGGGTAGGAGTCCTTCATCTGGCTCTCCAATTCCCATGTAACATTTCCACCGGCTGGTCCTCCCCAAGCTACTCTGACCAACGCTATCTCCTTGCCACGCAATTGTTTCACCTTCCGATCTTCAATCCTCGTAGGCAAAGCTTCAACTGTCAGATTATCCTTTACCTGTACATCATCCACTTGGATAACATGTGACGGATCAGCAATGTATTTCCTCAACTGCGACACATGGAATACATCATGCAGATTCGCAAGTGTCGGTGGTAACGCAATGCGATACGCCACCTCTCCCACTCTTTCTGAAATCTGAAACGGACCAATAAAACGCGGAGTCAACTTCCTTGACTTTAGAGCTCGTCCGATACCAGTCATAGGTGTAACTCTCATAAACACGTGATCTCCTTCTTGAAACTCAAGAGTTCTCCGTCTCTTGTCATGATAACTCTTCTGACGACTCGGAGAAGCCTTCATCTTCTCCTGAATCATCTTAATCTTTTCTGTCGTTTCTTGAACAATCTCTGGTCCAATCACGGCACTTTCGCCAGATTCATACCAACATAAAGGCGTTCTACATCTCCGACCATACAAAGCTTCAAACGGAGCCATACCAATGCTCGAGTGAAAACTATTATTGTAGGTAAATTCGATCAAGGGTAGATAACTATCCCAAGTACCACCTCTTTCCAACACACAAGCACGCAATAAATCTTCTAGCGATTGAATAGTTCTTTCCGTCTGTCCATCCATCTGCGGATGATAAGCAGAACTCAGTCTCAGCTTAGTACCCAAAGCCTTCTGCAACCCTTCCCAAAATTTGGATGTAAACCTTGGATCTCTATCTGACACGATACTCGAAGGAATACCATGTAAACTCACTATCTTCTCAATGTACAATTGAGCCAGCTTCTCCATTGAGTAATCCATTCTCATTGGTATAAAGTGAGCAGACTTAGTCAACCTATCCACTATGACCCAAATGGCTTCATAGTTCTTCACCGTTCTCGGCAATCCAGAAACAAAATCCATAGATATACTATCCCACTTCCATTCCGGAATAAATAACGGTTGCATAGCTCCATATGGTTTCTGATGCTCAACCTTCGACTTCTGACAAGTTAAACAAGCATAGACGAATTCAGCTATTTCTTTCTTCATCCCAGGCCACCAAAACAGCTTCTTCAAATCATGATACATCTTGGTCGCACCAGGATGTATACTCAATCCACTACGATGTCCTTCTTCGAGAATACTTTTCCTCAATTCAGAAACGTTAGGAACACAAACACGATTACCAAACCTTATAATACTATTCTCGTCGATTCTGAATTCACCTCCTTTGCCTTGGTTAATTAGAGTCAATTTATCCACTAACTCTACATCAACTTTCTGACCCTCTCGAATCTCTTCCAGAATGCCACTAGTCAACTTCAGCATGCCCAACTTAACACTGACAGGAGTGTCTTCGCATACTAAACTCAAATCTCGGAATTGTTCAATTAAATCCAATTCTCTCGCCATAAGCATAGACATATGCAAGGACTTCCTACTCAAAGCATCGGCAACCACGTTTGCTTTACCCGGATGGTAATTCAGCCCAAAATCATAATCCTTGAGGAACTCTAGCCATCTCCTTTGCCTCATATTCAGCTCTTTTTGATCAAATAGATACTTCAGGCTCTTGTGGTCACTAAACACTTCAAACCTCGAACCATACAGATAGTGTCTCCACAATTTCAACACAAATACCACTGCTGCCAACTCTATTAGGATAATGATTGATCAATATTTGGTCCAAAGTGAAACACTATTAGGATTTTTCAGATTTAGAAATTTATGAAAGTTCGTATCTTCTCATGTCAACAAGATATTACCAAACTATTTTGGGGAGAGAGAAGAGATGATTATGAATTTCATATTTGGGAATAGCATTTATACCATTACCATTACCATTACCATTCCTTCTTCTAGTATCCTTTCTTTCAATAAATTCTCCTATCCAAAAAAAGTACTCTTTCTTTCGATGACTCATTGGGAATGAAAGAAACTATTTCCTTCATACACAAACATAGGTGTGTCATCCATGTTGCTAAAAGTTAACAAACTTACCCAAAGCATGCAAATTTTTGACTTCTTACTAACCTACCCCAAAAAACATAACCCCCAAAATAATAACCATAGGCATATATTAAGGAAAGTTCATTTCATTTAATACACTATACATTATTATTACTAGACCATATATTTCAATTCTACTTTTTCTACTCTCTATCTGACTTACCATAGAAAAACGTTGGTGAAGAAATGATAAATGATTCAGATTGAATGATCCTCTCTACTTTTTCAAAAAAGGGATGTTTTCATTGGATAAGAAACCACATTTTTATTTGCCTAATATGTTAAAAATTTATATATGTTTATCTCTTAATATTCTGGTGCAAAAATTTAAATAAAGTACTTTAAAAACTGAAGTGATTCGGCTAGTTTAACTAACTAATTCAAATCGTTCGTTAATTTGATCTCAGTTGTATTCTAATTTATTGAAAAAAACCTATCGAACGAAGTTAAATAAAATTAAATCTAAACAATAGTTTGACTGATTGAATCAATTGAATTGTGATCTGAATTTTCTCAATCTGAAATCCAATTTTTAAAAGAATAATTTAAATAGACTAACATCTATGTCAAAAGATAATTCTTATAGTAAAAGAATCCTAATCTAGAAAGAAGCAAATAAATCAACTATAGGTAAAGAAGACTAATCAAACATAGAGGTTGAAATTGGGCCCAAAATGGACCAACCATAGTCTATTCCTACATGAGTCTACCACAAGCCCATTATTAAGAAATTGTCTAAAGTTTGGTGACACTTCCCTCAAATTCATTTCCTTCAACCTCATTAACATTGGAGAGTTAAACTTTCAATTATCACAAATGGACAATCAGAAAACAGACATTTCACCTTTTTGAAAGCCCTCTAATCTAACTCCTATGGTTTGCTCTTTAAGAAATTGAACAAATTTTCTTGCTCTCTAATAGTTACAATATTATTCAAAAACAAAACCAATTTCACACAAACATAGCAAATGGAGGTTCAATCCTCGGCGGCGAAACGCCACTACGACATAACCATGTCAAGAAGAACAAGGAAGCAAAATGAGAAACCAATCTCAAAGGAAGTTCCAACAACAAAAGATGTCGTGTCTCTCGAAACCACCCTTCACGAGGCGAAAGAAGGTAATAATAATAATAATGATCACAAGAGTTTGAAGCAATTGATTGGTGGAGAAGAGAAAGAGACAACAATGAAGTGTAGTAGTAGTGATGAAGGAGATAATAGCAAAGGAAGAAACTCACTTGGAGAACATTTTTCTGAGGAAGAGAAACAACTTCAACTTGTTAGGATGCAACAAAAGGACAATCTTCAAGGTTTGAAGTTTAAGAAATTGGTTCGTCGTTATGCTAAAGTTTTGGGGCATTTAATTAAGGCTAAACGTGATCCTCATTTAGGTGATGCTGGCAAAAAACCTGTTTTCAAGTTATCAGGTTAATTAGAGAAAAATTTAATTTTGTGTTTTATTTGCTTATTATTTGTTTGATCTATTTTCTATATGTATTTGCTAATCTTATATTATGGTTAGCAAAAATGCCATAACTTTGTTTCATTTTCTTATAATTTGTGTATACTACTTATTCATGCATTATGCATGTATGTGACATTATGCTATGTGTTTGTAATTTTATCACTGAAAATTACAAGTTCATGAGTTTTAAATTTTAATAGAGATTTCAATTTTGTTTGAATTTTTTTTGTTTATATTTAGAGATTTGCAAGGTTAAATTAATGATTATTTGGATGATATGATGAAGAGAATACAGGGCCAAAAATATTAAGAGGTACATATTTTTGTTAAAATGGAAATTTGTAGGAAATAGAAAGTATTAAAAACTAAGAAATTTTGATTAATAGTTTCAACTACCAATAAGAGTTAAATGGCCATTTGAGCTACCATGTACTTATAGTCTAGAGAAAGCTTAATGGTAAGTAATGATAATAATGCATGAATAAGTGATCATGCAGCAAGTGCGAAAGTGATGTTAGTTTGCCAATGAAGGATGTAAATTGTAGGTGGTGGTTTTTTTTTTTTTTTTAAGCTAGTTATATTGAAGAGAACAAAAGTTCACAGAACAAGATTACAAAGAGGGGGAACAAAAGCCCCGTGGGAAAATTACCCACCAATTGAAACCTAGCTTAAGTAAAACAAAGGGTTTTTGTCAAACTCATAAAAATTACAATTGGTATGGGGAATATACCCAATAAAAGACCATCTCCAAATGAGAGCTTTACAACTCCACACCACATCCCGAGAATTCCATACTAAGTTCTTAAAAATCATACCATTCCTACAAAGCCATATACTCCATATAATAGCCAACCAAACACAACCCACCTTTCGTTTACTAACTTTCTTGGATTTACAAAAAGATCTCCATTTCCAAAAACTCTCTTTAAAATCCACCTCTTTATAATTAGACAAACCAATCCAAGAAGCCATTTCCTTCCAAATATCATCCGCCTTCCGACATAAGAAGAAAAGATGGACGGGAGACTCTATATCATCATCACATAAAGCACAACTAAGAATAGAGTTAGAAGGTAAAATACCTCGAATCTTTAACAAAGCCTTTGTAGGAATCCTATTCTTGAAACATTTCCAACCAAAAGCTTTGACTTTTAGCGGAATGTCACCCTTCCAAACGAAAGAAGCCACAAAATCATAACGATTAGGTGGACCATACATCACAAACTCTTTCTCCATAATGCTATAGCAAGAAGAAACGGTGAAAGATCCATCAACCGACGAACGCCACACTACACGGTCTTTCACACCAACCCCCGACCTCGGATCCACCGCAACCGGACGATAAAGATCCAACAGAGATCTCAAGGAAATCACATCTCCCTCCAAATCCGAAGGAACTAAAGGGATCCCCAAATCATTCCATTCCCACACATCGCCTCTCCAAGCTCCCATACAAGCAACGGAAACATCCTGTAAAAGAGAAAAAGTAAATAAAGACGGAAATAACAACTTTAAAATACCCTCCTCCAACCAAAGAGAATGCCAAAAAGGTGTAGAATAGCCATCACCAATCCGAAAAGAAACACCATCCACAAAAAGACCACCCGACATTTTCCTCTCCAAAGACAAAATATCCGACCACCATACCGATTTCGAATTATAACTATCATTCTTACCTCCTTCAATAACCATCCTAATCTTGATGTCCCCATATCGGGCTTTAAGCATCCGATACCAAATGGAATTAGAATCCTCCATAATTCGCCACTTCCATTTAGAAAGAAGTGCCAAATTAAATTCTTCTAGTCTTTTTATACCTAACCCACCTTTTTCCATCGGAGCACAAACATCATCCCAACTCACCCAATGAACTTTTCGCTTCTCCTCCATTCCCCCCCCACAAGAAATTGCTTTGAATTCTATTAATCACCCGAATAACCTTTTTGGGAGCCAAGTAGAAAGAGAGAGTAAAAATAGGTAAACTTCCAAGCACCGATTTCAAAAGAGTTAATCTACCCCCAAAACTAAGCCATCTCCCCTTCCAAGAGTTCAACCGCCTCCTAATATTATCAACCAAAGGACTCCAAAAATCAACCCTCCTAGGATTAGAACCAATCTGAATCCCTAGGAAAGTAAACACTTTTTCTTCCCTTTTGCAAGAAAGAAAAGATGTAGCCACATCTAAAAAACGGGAATTAATATTTATACCAATGAGCTTTTTTTTGTTGAAGTTGATACTGAGACCCGACACCATCTCAAAGCCTCTCAACACCGCTTTAATGACCCACAAATGCTTCCAACTACCATCTCCTACCAAAAGAGTGTCATCCGCAAATTGAAGGATGTCCACGAAACACTTACCATTAACATTCCAACCAACAAAATCCCCGTTAAGCACCGCCTTATCAACTAATATTTTGAGACCTTCTACCACTAAAACAAAAAGAAAAGGAGATAATGGATCACCTTGTCGAAGCCCCCTTTCAACCACAAATTCTTTAGTAGGACTACCGTTAACAAGAACGGACATCTTGCTAGAGAAAATTAAAACTTCCATCCACTTCATCCATATCTCTCCAAAACCCATCCTTTTTAACATAAATCTAAGGAAATTCCAACTAACCTTATCGTACGCCTTTTCAAAATCCACCTTGAAAAGAAGACAACTTCTACCTTCCTTCATGGAGAAATCCACCAATTCATTCGCAACTAGAACTCCATCAAGCAATTGGCGCCCCGGAACAAAAGCACTTTGACTATTTGAAACCACGGAATGCAACACCCTTTTAATCCTACCGGCCAACACCTTAGAAATAATTTTGTAAATGCTTCCAACCAAACAAATAGGTCTATAGTCGTCCAACCCCAACGGATTAGAAGACTTAGGAATCAAAGATAAGAACGAAGAAGTAATCGTCCTCGAAAAAGCACCACCCAAGAAAAGAACCTTAAAACAATTCATAAAGTCATCCTTTAAAAAAACCAACAATTCTTCACAAAAAGAAGAGAGAAACCATCCGGCCCCCGGCTTTTCGATCCTTCACAACTCCACACCGCCTCCTTAACTTCCTCCTCGGAGAAAGGAATCTCAAGGGAAGCGCTTTCCTCCGAAGACAAAGAGTTAAACTCCACATTATCAAGAACCGGTCTACTAAAATTAGCTTCCTTGAACTTAGTTTAACAATACTCACACACATCTTTGAAAAGATTATGATTATGAAAGCATTTTAAATATATATATATATATATATATATATATATATATATATATATATATATATATATATATATATATATATATATATATATATATATATATATATATATATATATATTTATGGGATGTATCAAGTAGGAGGGATTTTAAAATAAGAGATAGGAGGATTTATTAATAACCATTGGATTTGATAAATGATCTTGATGAAGTTACGTCCATAAATGTCCATCAAGACCATTTATCAAATCCAATAGTTATTAATGAATCCTCCTATCTCTTATTTAAAATCCCTCTTACTAGATACATTCCATATATATATATATATATATATATATATATATATATATATATATATATATATATATATATATATATATATATATATATATATATATATATATATATATATATATATATATATATATATATATATATATATATATATATATATATATATATATATATATATATATATATATGAGGAGGGTTATATTGACTCCAAGAGTAAGTTATTATAACTTACTCCACATCTTGACCATTTATTCTTTTCAATTTAATGGTTAAAAATAATAAGTCATTAAATGTGGAAAGAGAAAACTATTCCTTATTATTTTTAACCATTAGATTGAAAAGAATTAATGGTCAAGATGTGGAGTAAGTTATTATAACTTACTCTTGGAGTCAATATAACCCTCCTCTATATATATATATATATATATATATATATATATATATATATATATATATATATATATATATATATATATATATATATATATATATATATATATATATATATATATATATATATATATATATATATATATATATATATATATATATATATATATATATATATATATATATATATATATATATTAACTTATAGAAAATGCTAACATATATTAATTATATATTTAATTGTTAAATTTTCTCATTTTTATTACAATTTTTTATTTTTTATTTTTAACATGTTTCCTTAATACAATTAAGGGTGAAAATAGGTTGACTCGAGATAGACTTTGCCAAGTCTGAGCCTCACCTGTAAAAAAAAATATCAAAGCCTAAGCTTGTA
The DNA here is from genome assembly GCF_029867415.1 of Vicia villosa. NCBI lineage: Eukaryota > Viridiplantae > Streptophyta > Magnoliopsida > Fabales > Fabaceae > Vicia > Vicia villosa. Next base: position 325,891 of record NW_026705699.1, read on the forward strand.
GTCTGTCATAAACTTATTTTTGGGCATGAGATTGATTTTTTTAGAAGGCCTAATTAACCTTTAAACCTACTTAAAACCATATTTCATTTGAACATATATAATTATGCAATTCAATTAATGTTTATATACACACTAAAAGACTAAAAGATCAATGATAATGATAAAATTTTATTTGCATTAACTTATCTAAACTTACATAGTGGTATAGTTTTGTAAGACTATTTGGCTAAGAAAACTTATGAAAACAACCTATGCATTGATCATAAGTTGTTTTCAATCTATTTTTCGTAAATTCTTCCCGATAGCTAAATTTTATTTTGTATTTTAATTCAAAGATATACCATATAATAATAACAATAGTAAAATTATTCCTATTATTAAAATAGTCCGGTTTGAAAGACTTAAAATCATTTTTTAATGGTATGAGGTTTGACTTTTTTTTATATCTAAATAAGCTTATAAAAATATATAAGTCTTTTCTATTTTTTAAAAAGTCTGACTTGGGCTGAGTCTGTGTAGGTTAGACCTAAGACTCCTGTTAGTTGGTCTGACATATTTTCACCCTAAATAGAATTAGACAAGATTCTAATCTTATTTATTAAAAAAAAAAGACTTTTATTGTATTTATTTTCAAATAGATTTCATAAATAGACAAATAATAAAGAACAAATTAGCAAAGAAATAGGTTGTTTTACATTTTTTTTTAGTTTAGGCTAAATTATTTTTTAATACGTGGTTCTTTTTTAATTTTTTTTTATGATGTGATATGATATTTGTTAATTTTTTATTATTTAAATCATTCTGTATATAAATAATTAATTAAGTTTTTTTATTTTTATATAAAAATTAATTAATATAAATTTAAAAAAAATATTTTTTAAGGCCCTATATTTAAAACAAACTTACACTAGCATGCGGGTTTTTTTTTGGAAAACCTTTTCTTTCGGAAACGGCACGCACAACCCTTCACGCGAAATTTGAAATGAGGAAAGTAGCCTTGGGGGGAATGTTTCCTAGTTACACGAACTTTTAATTTATCCTAACGGAGAGGAAGGGGAAAAAGATCTCAATCTACCATAAGTGTCTAGGTGTGGGGATTTCACCTAATAGAGTTTTCTGGGGTCCGGGAGGTTGGTTATACATAGGGAAGGTACTAGCACCCTACATATTTGTAGTACTCTACGGGAACCTTTCTACTGTTGTGTTTGAATATGGTTTGTTTGTTGCTTGATTATTGGGAAAGTTTCTCCTTTGTGTTAGGAGAGGAAATGAACTGAAGAATGAAAGGGTGAACTGAAGGTTTTTGATATTTTGTTTGCTCGCAAAGATTCCTTGTGAATCTCATGCCTACATATCCCTAGTGCAAGTCAGAGCTTTTGTAGTTCGAGGAACTGATCGCGACAAAATGGGTATGTCTATAATTATGACTGCAAGTGCACAGTCTATCGCGTAGCTTTAAAGATTATCGAACTCAAAGGACTAAGAATCGACCTACGGTACTTAATTATTACTACGTAAATCTAAGGCAAATATCTAATTAATTAGGACCAGACGGGGGAAATAGGGAAATAGAATTAAATTGAATTAAGAGAGAATTATGCTCGTATGTAATAGTCGGACGTCGGGGATCTAGTAAACTATCAACGTGAATCGTAATTTAAAATATCTTTCCGTAGAAATCATTAGTTTAAAAACCTTCCTCTCACACTCTCGTGTTTATTGATTATGATCTTATTATTAAACCTACGTGAGTGCTCTCGCCGTGTCAATTAAAGTTTAAAATAATTTTTGAAAACAAATGAAGACTAATTAACCTTAAAGCGCTCTCGTTGTATTTAAGGTTAATGCTTAATTCCTACTGTCCAGTTAAAATCTCAAACTCTCGTTTTTATTGATCCTAACTTCTATCGTTTTTAACTCTCGTTACAAAACGATTTAAAAGTATTAGAAATTATAACCAGATAAATAAATTTTCATTAATAAATTACGTCGAAAGCATTACTAGATTCCCTCAGTTATATGACTTTACATACCCGTAATAAATATTTAGCCGGACATAATTTTAATTAACGGATCAACACAGATATAGCAGGTAAATAATATTCCGGACATAAATTGACAGTTAAACATAAACAATAAACAATAATTAATGCTGAAAATAAAACCTGAATTAAATTGCGGAACTGAAAGTATCAAACTGGTAGTACCAAATCTTGATCCGGAACTGGAAATAAATTGCAGAAACAAACTCTATTCATAGAACTAAAATTAAATTCTGAAGCTGGAAAAGAAAATTGAAATGCAATAGTATTTCTGGTGTGAAAATCTTTTGCTGAGACTGGTTGGGAAGAAAAGAACTGAGCTGGAAATAAAATGCAGAGAGAATAATTTGACGGCAGTGGGTAAAATCTTTGTAACCCTTTCAAATCTTGTTGCTGGGTATTTATAGAGTAGCTTTAGGTTGGCTTAGATCTTGAATTTGTTTCGTTCCAGTGTTGGCTTTACGGCGGAAAAATAGGCGGAGAAAATATAGGGTTGACGACGCCTCTTCTGAGTGTGAGTGTGTGACTCACGTCACACACTAACTAATGAAGTGTGCCGACCGGCAGGAGGGGGAGGTGCCGTTCGTCAGGGCCTCCTGATGACGTGCATCCTCTTCTTGGGCCTTAGGTCCATGGGCTTGTTCTTCTTATTTGCGCCCCCCATCATTGATCCGCTGTCGCGCACGGGTCAAAAACGAGTATTTTGAAAACGTAGTTTAGCGGTAACGACAACTCGAATATCGTTCTCACAAAGATTCTTGATTTTATTAACTAACACTAAAAACGATAATGGGGGTTTGTTTTAGAATCAATTTATAAAACAGAGTAAATTAAGTGATTATCAAAATAAGCTAAACGACTAATCCTACTGATTCGGGTTCCGACTTATCATCGGTTATAATAACACCAATCCCTAAACGGCTTCAATCCTATTCGATTATGAGATTAATTAGACAAGCGCTTATCAAAATCATACGAGTTATGTTCCTGTTTACCGAATTAAGCAAATGGTTAAGAATATGACGAGTTAACGAATTAAGCAAACGATAACACACAATTAAATTTAGGAACATGCATACAATCGAATTTAATCAATTCTATCCTATGAACAACAATCGAATTAAGAAAACAATTGTAATCAAATTAAGAAAATGATTTCATAGAACAGAATTGAACAGAAATTGAATTTAAATTAGTATTAGAATAACCTCAAAGCAATGGAACCCATAAGCAGTAGGATTTGCCTTCGGGAATTACTTCTTCATTCTAATCATGAAACCAAAAGTAAAATTTGTGGCAAAAAAAATGGTCTCTCGTATTCTAGCGGCTGCCAACCCTTATAAAACAAAATAAGGTTTTCTTCTCTACTAACTCAAATTGGGTCAAAAACATAACCCAAGCCCATAAACTAATGACCCAAAAACAAATTATTCTAATGACTGAAATATCAACGAAATTCTGGGAACTATGCATTTCGAATTTGCCTTTGACTCTAACATGAAAGATGTAGCTCTTTCTCTTAGCTTTCCGGCGATTATTAGAATGCGTCGATCCGATTCCCGAAGCTCCAGTTATGATCAATTTAGTGCAGACTGCTAATGCTGAAAATAGATTACGAAAATCAAATAAGTGAAAAATAAACTGATTTATAAAAACACATTAAAATAGAAAAATAAACAAGGTAAAGTAAAGAAATGCCTAAGTAAAAATATAGGAGAATGTGCATAAATATGCACTGATCAAATTCCCCCACACTTGAACTTTTGCACTCCGAGCAAAATAAAATCAAAACAAAGTAAGCACAAACACATCAACAGTTACTCATTTCAGGCTAAAAGTCTTCTTCGATTAAGTTTGCATCAATAGGTATTAATCTTGCACATTAAGGATATCGTAGGAACACTAATCCACAATTGTGCAGACATAATCCTCCTAAACACACAAACCAATTCAAATCATATTATTATACCATAGCCTAACTTACTCATCCTTTTTGCTCTTTTTCATTTAGGCGCAATCACATTAAGCTCGTTATCTCCACACACTTATAGCAGGACAACCGGTTAGTGACTCTGATCCTTTTGCACGGGGTTCCGGTACTTACGTGGCATAACCCTTTGCTTACTCAGATGTAGTTGCGGGGGATCAGACCGTAATCCTCCCTACCAAGTTCAGCACCAGAAACCGCTGAACCAACTAACAAAGAGTTTTGAAATCTTTTTTTTTGAAGGTTCCACAACCGTTGGGTTAAGTGGCCGGGTGAGGGTCACCAAACTTAGAAGGTGCATTCCCTTTTTCTTCTTTTTTTTTTTCCGGAACACTCACTTATATTCATCGGCTTTCCTGCATAAAGTGTGTGAGAGATGGTGCCGACTGCTGAAATAAACTACTCAAGAGCTGTCAGAGAATGAGAATTTAAGGCTAAAACATAATAAAAAATTCAAATCAATTTCCATATGCAGGAGACTTACGGTGTTAAAACGATGCCGATCTTGTGAATTTTTCCCAAGTCTCCGCAAACTCGACTCAAATTAGTCTATAGCCTAAAACTTTCAAGAAGATGCATTTTTTTTATTTTTTTATTTTTTTTGTTGACTGAAATTAAACAAAATACTAACAAAAACAAAGAAAACGCATGATTCCCTCCCCCACACTTACACTTAAACTAAGCATTGCCCTCAATGAAAGGACATAAATATAAAATAAGAGTGAGAGAAAGGAAAGAACACACCCGAGGGGTTAAGGTGGAATGTAGCTTTCATGTCTGGTGGTTTTGGTGGAGGCCTTTCTGCACTACGAACACATGAAATAGGAAAAAGTAAATAGCAAGTGAACTTGGATATTAGTAAAAAATCTGGTGGCTTAGGAGGAATAGTCTGCACATATGGTAAACCTGCAATAACAAAAGTATGAAAAATAGAAAATCCACATTTAGCTTGTGAGTCAGATAAAATAGGTGGAAGAGATGCACAAATGGTAAAAGATAACTCCATGTTGTTTGGCTTAATTAGAGTTTCCACCAAAAAAAATTCTGCTATGGACAATGGTTGCTTATGACAAAAATCCATATTTTTTGTGTCAATTTCAAGAGTTGTTGAATTTGCTAGAATTTTTGCACAAGTGGTTGTCGACATCAAACTATCTTCACCTAAAATGGCTGCACTGATCTCAAGACAAACATTACAAACACCACATTCACAAGCAAAAATTTCAAGAGAGTTATCTACTTCAAGAGAAGTATATAATTCATCCAAATCAGATTTCAAGAAATTTTGTGGCATAATCTCTTTCATGCATTCACTTGAATTTTTGTTTCTTACTATGAGTTCATCATATGAAACAAACACTGTTTTAGTGGGCTCACCTGGAAATTCATCAAGACTGGTATCACATCGTGCTAACTCTAATGATGCAACAGGTTGTACATCATCATGAAACATCACGTTCTCTTGAATTTGATGGACACTTGAGATTATTTGTTCACCTTGGACTTTTTTAACTGGAAACATAGATTGCATATGTTGTTGAAATTGCAAATTATTTTCAGTCATTCGCTTATTATTTTCAGCCATTTGCTTAATAATTTCTTCCAAATATGATTGTGTGTCAGCTTTCAATGATGTATTTTGTTGAAATTGTTGATATGGCCAAATAGGCTGCTCTTCAATGTATGAGTATTGTCCTTGAAGATCACCTACCATTTGGGCCTCACCATAAAAATTAGTATTTAACAACATAGGACATGCATCATTACCATGAAAATTTGAAGAAAAAATATTGCAAATCGCAAGTGGAATATGATTTTGATAGCACGATTGATATTCTCTTACTTCCATCAAATTAATAAGATAAGCCAACTGATCCAATGAGTCTCCCATTTTTTTTCACACGAAAGAACAAATATGATTAAAATAAATTCAAAAAAATATAAAAGCACGAAATTTAATCTAATTAAGACAAATAAGAATTTTGGGCATTTTTTTGGATTTTTTTGACTCTATGAAAACGGTAAAAAATTCATTAAAAATAGAAAAACGATGAATTTGGAGATTTGGAGTCGAATTCCCTTACTCTTTTAGAGTAAAGGAGTATTGATCGCACAATTTTTCTGCTCCCAATAAGCAAAAAAAATTTACAATCGAACACAATTTTCCAAAAACTGAATTTTTCGACTCTAAACGCGGATTGGCCAAAACCGTGAGGAAACTAAGGCCTAAACGCGAGAACACTAAACCTATGACTCTAAAAACGATTAATAATAGCAAGAATCCCCGGCAACGGCGCCAATTTGATCCGCTGTCGCGCGCGGGTCAAAAACAAGTATTTTGAAAACGTAGTTTAGCGGTAACGACAACTCGAATATCGTTCTCACAAGGATTCTTGATTTTATTAACTAACACTAAAAACGATAATGGGGGTTTGTTTTAGAATCAATTTATAAAACAGAGTAAATTAAGTGATTATTAAAATAAGCTAAACGACTAATCCTACTGATTCGGGTTCCGACTTATCATCGGTTATAATAACACCAATCTCTAAATGGCTTCAATCCTATTCGATTATGAGATTAATTAGACAAGCGCTTATCAAAATCATACGAGTTATGTTCCTGTTTACCGAATTAAGCAAACGGTTAAGAATATAACGAGTTAACGAATTAAGCAAACGATAACACACAATTAAATTTAGGAACATGCATACAATCGAATTTAATCAATTCTATCCTATGAACAACAACCGAATTAAGAAAACAATTGTAATCAAATTAAGCATATGATTCCATAGAAAAGAATTGAACAGAAATTGAATTTAAATTAGTATTAGAATAACCTCAAAGCAATGGAACCCATAAGAAGTAGGATTTGCCTTCGGGAATTAGTTCTTCATTCTAATCATGAAACCAAAAGTAAAATTTGTGGCAAAAAAAAGGTCTCTCGTATTCTAGCGGCTGCCAACCCTTATAAAACAAAATAAGGTTTTCTTCTCTACTAACTCAAATTGGGTCAAAAACATAACCCAAGCCCATAAACTAATGACCCAAAAACAAATTATTCTAATGACTGAAACTTCAACGAAATTCTGGGAACTATGCATTTCGAATTTGCCTTTGACTCTAACATGAAAGATGTAGCTCTTTCTCTTAGCTTTCCGGCGATTATTAGAACGCGTCGATCCGATTCCCGAAGCTCCAGTTATGATCAATTTAGTGCATACTGCTAATGCAGAAAATAGATTGCGAAAATCAAATAAGTGCAAAAATAAACTGATTTATAAAAACACATTAAAATAGAAAAATAAACAAGGTAAAGTAAAGAAATGCCTAAGTAAAAATATAGGAGAATGTGCATAAATATGCACTGATCAATCATTTAAGCACCCCTTTTGGTCTTTTCCTCTTCATTTTGGCTCATGTTTTTCATTATTTTCTTTTCAAGCCTTGATTTATTAAATACCCGAAACAAAACAGAAATACCGGCATAATACGAAATAAAGTAAAATAATTGAAATAAAATAGGAAAATAATACATGTAAATTAAGCTAAATATACGATACGTTTTCGTATTATCAAACTCCCCTACACTTGAACTTTACTTGCCCTCAAGCAAACAATCAGAAAAAAATAGTTTAATCACAGTTCAAATACACATGCATGACATCTCGATCCGTACGCGGTTGCAGTGAAACTTTGTTAGACAGAAGCTTAACAGGAACACCAGAGATATAGTGGTGACACTAGATAACTCTAACTTATGCAAACCAATCCGAATCATGCTATTATAGCTCATCTAGATCCTTTCGCCAAATTTTAGTTATTTTCATTCGAGCGCAATCACATTAAGCCCTTTATGTTCACACGCACATAGTAGAGTAACCGGTTAGTGATTCTGATCCTTATTAACATGGGGCTCTGGCACATTTTTGTGGTACCCACTTCTTTTACCAATTGTAAGCTGCGGGGGATCGAACCGTAATTCGCCCTACCAAGTTCAATACCAGATACTTTTGAACCAACCAACAATAGGCTTCTTTATTGTTATCCACGAGATACACATCCTTTGGGTTAAATGACCGGGTGAGGGTCACCTAGCTTAGTCAGTGTAATCTTTTAAATTTTACTGAAAAATTTTCAGGATCATTCACTTATATTCACCGGCTCTCTACGTAGTTTGTGTTTAAGACGGTGTCGACTGCTGAATAAACTACTTGAAACTACTTTAAAGCTAGAGGTTAAAGATTTGGGATAATAGGTACTCAAATTGATCTTGCATAATTCGGGGTTCTATAGTGTCAAAACTGTAGAAATTTTGTTTAATAGTGCTTCAGTTTCTAACATATCTTTAAATTGTGTGTCCTTGTACTTTTCGAGCGTGTCAGGCTATGCATATAAAATGAATTTATGGTTCAAGTAGATGGAGAATTTGACAAACGGAAAGATACTCGCATATATGAACTTAAAGTACATGGATAGAAATGACAGAAAAGTAAAATATTTTTTTTAGGGTAATAACTAGAAATACTGGAAATCTAAATCTACCGAAAATATAAAGAAAAGCAGAAAGCTTCCTCCCCCACACTTAAACTTTGCGTTATCCTCAATGCGACTTTGTGTGGTAGAAATGGTAAAGACTCACTCCTTGTTTCCTCTTCCACGCGCTCGGCCTCGGGTGCGTGCTCTACCTCCCCTTCGTCCTTCCTCGACATCTCTAGGCGGAACTATCCCAGCATGATACACATAATCATGTAAGCCTTCAACACGGTATGTCAAACAATGCATTTCCTCCGTGAGGTTTGCAATGCTTTGATCATTCCAATACGCATAATCGTGTTGATCTCTTTGCATCTGACGCATTAGCGTCATCATTTCATTCTGCCCCGCTTCAATCCTCTGATGACACTGAGTTTCTTCCTCATGGTTGCGCATCATCTCTCTATACACGTCATCCACTGTGACTAGGTGATTCATTCCTTGGGGTTGATGTCTTGATGATCCAGCAACATTTTCAGGATTAGGTTGGGGGTCTTCATCAGGCTGAGGCTCTTGTTGATCCATTTCTTGTTCGATTTCATCAACATTATCTGCATTGTTCTGATTATCTTGATTTGCCGTGACCAAATCCATAAATCCGTGGAAATCTCCTCGGAGTCTCCCTAAGTCAGCACGAAGCACAGCAACATCGTTCCGAAGGGTCTCAATAGCAGCAGTATGGTCAATCATAGGCTCATCTTCATCAGGTATAACATCAATATCGTGGTAGCCAGGCGGTGTCATCGGATCACTTTCTTCCTTCTCGGGATCAGTTTCACCTTGTCCTTCCAAGTCATATAACCAGTTTTCTTTCTTGTGTACACTTGTGAACCTAATGCAAGGTAAGGCAAAATGATGAACAGGCTCATAGTTCACTAAAAGCTGATAGGGCCGAGAATCATAATTACTGATCAGGCTTTTGTTGAAGCAAAACTCGACGTCCATGGAATTGAATCCTCTATAAGGAATCAATCTAGCAAGCGGTGCTTTTAAGGACAGGGCACAGGCGATCTTAGTGACTTGACCACCTACAAGGATAGGGCCAAGGGTATCTTGGGCTATAACGGCCATCCTAGAAAGCATGAAAGATACTCCTACAATTGGTCTGGATTGGAAAACACACATCATGATGCACAGCTCATCCTTAGTAACCGAGGTATCGCATAAAGGCTTTGCAAAAAGAGTAAAAGCTAGTATCATGTGGAAATACCTAATGGCGGCATTGTATATTTTCGAAGAGACTCGTAGATCATTATGATCTTTACTAGATATAGTACTCCAAAAGTAATCAACTATGTTATCAGGGAAGTACTCATCATCAACTTCCATTAAAGCATCCATGCTTTTAGGAAATCCTAGTAACTCGGCCAGCTGACGGGTGGTAAAACGGTAGGTGAATCCAAACAGCCTGAATGAAACTCTTCCTCTGTTGAATCCTAATCCAAGTCTAGGCTCATATTGAAGGGAACTCAGAAACTCTAAATCCAGGTTGCAGAAAGTGGGTGTACGGCTGGTAAGGATATCTCCCCAACCAATCTGATGAAGCATAAAGTGCACACTTTCCCTGATACCTAGAACAGTCAGAGTCGCATCATGCGAAAAAGTGGTGAACCCCATATCATGCTGTGCCAGAATCTTATAACGTCTCTGTTGATCCTCACTCCCAAAAGTAACTACCATATCATCATTAAACTCCATCTCTAAAGTCAGAAAAGAGGTTAGTACCCTGGAAGTTTTTAAAATCAGAATGAATTTTAAGTTAGTAACATTTAAAACAAATGGAGTTAGTATTTTGAAAAATGAATGTAGAATAAAAAGAAAATAATTTTTAATAAAACATTAAAGTTAAAACAATTTAAAAGAAAGTTAAAGTTAAAAGGTGGGTTGTCTCCCACGAAAGCGCTTTGTTTAACGTCGTAAGCTCGGCGAATCGACGGTTAGTTTTTCGACTCGACGATTAACTCTACGAATTTAAGACTATCGGTATAGTCTTTGTTTTCAACAATGTGTTAATGTTTTAGTCGCTCCCCGTTTACAATGAAGTTATCGCTTGATTTTCCTTTAATTTCGACAGCGCCATTTGGAAATACCTTAGTAACTTCGAATGGACCAGACCATCTTGAACGAAGTTTTCCTAGAAAGAGCGTAAGTCGAGAATTGAATAATAGCACCACATATCCTACGTTGAATTCCTTCCTAGAGATGCGCTTATTGTGCCACTTCTTTTTTCTTTCTTTGTAGATCTTAGCATTCTCGTTGGCGTCTAATCTAATCTCTTCCAATTCGTTGATATCTAATAGTCTCCTTTCGCCTACAGCAGTGTAACTTAAATTTAAGGTCTTTATGGCCTAGTAAGCTTTGTGCTCGAGTTCTACTGGTAAATGACATGATTTACCGTACACTAATTTGAAAGGTGTGGTTCCTATAGGTGTCTTGTAGGCGGTTATATATGTCCACAATGCTTCGTGCAGCTTAGACGACCAATCCTTCCTAGATGTGGCAACAATCCTTTCAAGTATTTGCTTAATTTATCTATTCGAGAATTCAACTTGTCCACTCGTTTGTGGGTGGTAAGGTGTTGTTACACAGTGTCGGACTCCATACTTTACTAAAAGTTTTTCGAAGATTTTGGATATGAAGTGGGATCCTCCATCGCTGATAACCAATCTTGGTACACCAAATCTCGGGAAGATTATATTTTTGAACAGCTTAATTACTACTTGTGCATCGTTTGTTGGTGAGGCGATAGCTTCTATCCATTTAGACACGTAATCGACAGCAACAAGTATGTAGTTATTTCCAAAAGAAGATGGAAAAGGTCTCATAAAATCGATTCCCCACACATTAAATATTTCTACTTCTAAAATACCCTTTTGAGGCATCTCATCTCGCCTAGATATGTTTCCAGTGCGTTGACAACGGTCGCACTTTTTAACAGCGATGTGAACATCCTTCCACAGGTTGGGCCAAAAGAGACCAGCTTGTAAAATTTTAGCGCACATCTTTGATGTGCTTGCATGCCCACCGTAAGGGGCATCATGGCAATGACGTATTATGCTTTCTATTTCTTCTTCCAGAACACATCGGCGGAAAATTCCATCAGCGCCTCTCTTAAATAGTAAAAGTTCATCCCAATAGTATTGTTTAAGATCATGGAAGAACTTCTTCTTTTGTTGATAAGTCATGTCAGGAGGAAGCACTCCCGCCGCTAAGTAATTGACAAAGTCAGCATACCATGGCAGTGTGGTTTCTGTGTTTAACGTTTTAACAGATTCGGTTTGCGCTTTAGGTTGTTCCAATGTATCGCTTTCAGATTCTAATTGTGCTATTAAGCGTTCATAAGGGAAATCTTCGTTAATTGGTGTTTCTTCAGGTTTAAGACCTTCCATTCTATATAAATGGTCAGCTACTATGTTCTCGGCTCCCTTTTTATCCTTGATTTCCAAATCAAACTCTTGCAACAGTAGGATCCACCTTAACAGTCTAGGTTTTACATCTTATTTAGCTAGTAGATACCTAGTGGCTGCATGATCGGTGTAGACTATTATCTTTGCTCCTATTAAATAGGAACGAAATTTATCTAACGCGAAGACCACGACCAAGAGTTCCTTTTCAGTTGTGGCATAATTCATCTGGGCAGGGTCCAAGGTCCTGCTTGCGTAGTATATTGTGTGGAGTTTCTTATCTTTCCTTTGGCCTAAGACTGCTCCTACGACATAGTCACTTGCATCGCACATAATTTCAAATGGTAACCTCTAATCGGGTAGTTGCATTATGGGTGCAGATATAAGGGCTATCTTTAGTACTTTAAAGGCTTTTAAATATTCATCATTGAAATTAAACTCGATGTCTTTCATTAAGAGGTTGGTCAGAGGTTTAGAGATCTTAGAAAAGTCCTTTATAAATAGTCTGTAGAAACCTGTGTGTCCTAAGAAACTCAGTATTTATCTGACTGTTTTTGGGGGTTAAAGGTTCTCTATAACTTCGATCTTTGCTTTATCGACTTCAATCCCTCTTTCGGAGACCACATGTCCGAGTACTATTCCTTGTTTAACCATAAAATGACACTTCTCCCAGTTTAGGACGAGGTTAACTTGTACACATCTGTCCAATACTTTTTCTAGATTTGAAAGGCATCCCTCAAAATCCTCCCCACATACAGAGAAGTCGTCCATAAAGACTTCCATGATGTTGTCTATGTAGTCATCGAAAATTGACACCATGCATCTCTGAAATGTTGCTAGGGTGTTAGATAATTCGAACGACATTCGTCTATAAGCGAATGTTCCATAAGGGCACGTGAAGGTTGTTTTCTCTTGGTCATCAGGGTGAATTGGGATTTGGAAGAATCCTGAGTAACCATCCAGGTAGCAGTAATAAGAGTGTTTTGCTAAATGTTCGAGCATTTGATCAATAAAGGGAAGAGGGAAATGGTCTTTCCGCGTGGCCTTGTTCAATTTACGATAGTCAATACACATTCTCGCACCAGTTACTACTCTTTCAGCGATAGATTCGCCTGACTTGTTTACAGTAACTGTTATGCCTCCTTTCTTTGGTACGCAATGGACTGGACTTACCCACTGACTATCAGAGATTGGATATATAATTCACGCATTTAGAAGTTTGGTGACTTCATCTTTAACTACTATGCTCAGGATCGGGTTGATCTTCCTTTGATGTTCCCTAGAGGTTTTGCAATCTTCTTCTTCCAACATGATGCGATGCATACATATGGAAGGACTTATTCCTTTTAGATCGGCAATGTTATATCCTAACGCAGATGGGTATTTTCTTAACACTTGTAACAGTTTTTCAATCTCTGTTCCACCTAACTTTGCGTTGACTATTACTGGTCTTTTGAGCTCGTTGTCTAGGAATTCATATCTAAGAGTCTTGGGTAATGGTTTAAGGTCCAAGGTTGGTTTCTTAGGGCAAGGCATATGGTTGGGTGTTAAAGCTAAGCATTCTCTTAAGTTATCGTCTCGATACTCCGAACGCCAATTGTCATCTTCGAAAATCAGGGGCATCAGAATCTTTATAACGTCAGAGTAAGATTCTTCTGATAATCCTATCTCTCTTATACATTCATCAATAACGTCCACCAGATAGCATGTATCTTCTATAGCTGGGGCTTGAAGGAATTGTGTTAGAATAAATTCGACCTTCTCCTCACCTACTTCGAATGTCAACTTGCCTTTCTTTACGTCTATAATAGCTCCAGCGGTGGCCAGAAATGGTCTTCCTAAGATTATAGGGGTATTGACGTCTTCCTTTATGTCCATAATTATGAAATCCGTAGGGATGTAAAATTGTCCGATGCAGACGGGTATGTTTTCAAGAACACCTACAGGATACTTAATGGAACGGTATGCAAGTTGTACTGACATCTTGGTTGGTCTTAGCTCTCCCATGTTAAGCTTCTCGCAAATGGACAAAGGCATTAGGCTAATACTAGCTCCTAAGTCGCACAGAGCTTTGTCTATGACAAATTTTCCTATGTTGCAAGGTATGGAGAAACTCCCTGGGTCTTTCAGCTTAGGTGGCATTTTATTTTGAATTAACGCACTACATTCGGCAGTGAGTGTTACGGTCTCATTGTCTTCTATCTTTTTTTTATTTGATAGGATTTCTTTGAGAAATTTAACATATGAGGGCATTTGTGTAATAGCTTATGTAAAAGGAATTGTAATGTTTAACTATTTAAGAAGTTCGACAAATTTCTTAAATTGCCCTATGCTTTTAGATTTTTCAAATCTTTGAGGGTACGGGATAGGTGGTCTATAGGGTGGTGGAGGTACGTATGGCGCTTCTTTTTCCTCCGTCTCGCCCTCCTTGTCCTCTTTCTCTTTTGGGTTACTTGGTTTATCTTTGGGTCAACTTTCCTCCTCAGTTGTTTTACTAGGGCTTTGGAACATAGCAGGATTTTTAAGTCGAGGGTCAGTTGGTTCGTCCATCTCTTTACCACTTCGCAGAATAATAACATGAGCATGTCCTTTCGAATTTGGCTGTGGTTGTCCAGGAAACGTCCCGACAGGTGCGGCAGTAGGTGCTTATTGTTGTGCCACTTGAGAGATTTGTGTTTCAAGCATCTTGTTGTGAGTGGCTAACGCGTCTACTTTAGTTGCCAACTGTTTGATTTGCTCATTGGTGTGTACGTTTTGGTTTAGGAAGTCCTTATTAGTCTTAGTTTGAGTGGCTATGAAATTTTCCATCATTAATTCTAGGTTAGATTTCCTAGGGACGTTAGGAGCAGCTAAGGGTGCCTTTTGATATCCAGGTGGTATACTAGGTGCTTGGCCTGTCACATATAAAGCATTATTGTTCTTATATGAAAAATTAGGATGATTTTTCCATCTTGGGTTATATGTGTTCGAGTAATGGTTTCCTTGAGCATAGTTTACTGATTCAGGGGAAACTCCTGCCAAAAGATGGCACTCGGGGGCAGCATGTCCAGACATCCCGCATATTTCGCAATTGGGGGCTACAGCAGCCACGGCGGCTACAGGTGCTACAGTCAGGTTTTCGATCTTCTGAGTTAGGGCATCGACTTTGGCGTTAACACGGTCAAGGCTACTTATCTCGTACATACCACTCTCCGTCAAAGATTTCTCACCAGAAGTTCTCTTTGACGAAGCTCTCTCACCCCACTGATAATGATTTTGAGCCATACTCTCGATAAGTGCATAGGCATCGGCATATGCTTTGTCCATCAGTGCGCCACCTGCGGTGGCGTCAATTGTAAGTCTCGTATTGTATAGGAGACCATTGTAGAAGGTATGAATAATTAACCACTCTTCTAATCCGTGATGTGGGCAGAGCCTTAGCATGTCTTTGTATCTCTCCCACGCTTCGAATAGAGACTCGTTGTCCTTTTGTCTAAACCCATTGATCTGGGCTCTTAGCATGGCGATCTTACTAGGTGGAAAATATTGTGCCAAGAAGACTTTCTTCAGTTCATTCCAGGTAGTGACTGAATTGGCGGGTAAAGACTGGAGCCAAGCTCTAGCTCTATCCCTCAGTGAAAAAGGAAAAAGGCGTAGTCGGATAGCTTCCGAACTGACACCATTTGCTTTTACAGTGTCTGCGTATTGCAAGAACACTAACAAATGAAGATTAGGGTCTTCCTTCGGATTCCCAAAAAATTGACTTTGTTGTACTGCTGACAACAAAGATGGCTTTAGTTCGAAATTGTTCGCCTCAATAGCAGGAGCAGCAACGCTATAGTGTGGTTCAGCTTGCAAAGGGATGACGTAAAACTTGAGAGGACGCGGCTGTTCTCCCATGGTGGGTTCTTCAACTGGTTCAGAAATAGGATTAGGAACAAAAATGCGAGTTCGAGTTCGTCGTAATCGACGTGATACAGTGATAGAACACTCTGGTTCGAGAATTGGCAGCACTAAGTCTTCACTTCGAGAGCGAGTACTTGGCATGCACAAAGGGAATTAAAGTAGTTTAAATGTGCCTTAGTCTCTACAACGTAACATTTAATTACGATATCGACTAAATTAGTCCCCGGCAACGGCGCCAAAAACTTGATCGCAACAAAATGGGTATGTCTATGATTATGACTGCAAGTGCACAGTCTATCGCGTAGCTTTAAAGATTATCGAACCCAAAGGACTAAGAATCGACCTACGGTACTTAATTGTTACTACATAAATCTAAGGCTAATATATGATTAATTAGGATCAGACGGGGGAAATAGGGAAATAGAATTAAATTGAATTAAGAGAGAATTATACCAGTATGTAATAGTCGGACCTCGGGGATCTAGTAAACTATCAACGTGAATCGTAATTTAAAATATCTTTCCGTAGAAATCATTAGTTTAAAAACCTTCCTCTCATACTCTCGTGTTTATTGATTACGATCTTATTATTAAACCTACGTGAGTGCTCTCGCCGTGTCAATTAAAGTTTAAAATAATTTTTTAAAACAAATGAAGACTAATTAACCTTAAAGCGCTCTCGCTGTATTTAAGGTTAATGCTTAATTCCTACTGTCCAGTTAAAATCTCAAACTCTCATTTTTATTGATCCTAACTTCTATCGTTTTTAACTCTCGTTACAAAAGGGTTAAATTAAGTATTAGAAATTATAACCAAATAAATAATTTTTCATTAATAAATTACGTCGAAAGTATTACTAGATTCCCTCAGTTATATGACTTTACATACCGGTAATAAATATTTAGCCAGACATAATTTTAATTAACGTATCAGCATAGATATAGCAGGTAAATAATATTCCGGACATAAATTGACAATTAAACATAAACAATAAACAATAATTAATGCTGAAAATAAAACCTAAACTAAATTGCGGAACTGAAAGTATCAAACTGGTAGTACCAAATCTTGATCCGGAACTGGAAATAAATTGCAGAAACAAACTCTATTCCTAGAACTAAAATTAAATTCTGAAGCTGGAAAAGAAAATTGAAATGCAATAGTATTTCCGGTGTGAAAATCTATTGCTGAGACTGGTTAGGAAGAAAAGAACTGAGCTGGAAATAAAATGCAGAGAGAGTAATTTGACGACAGTGGGTAAGATCTTAGACTCTTCGTAACCCTTTCAAATCTTGTTGCTAGGTATTTATAGAGTAGCTTTAGGTTGGCTTGGATCTTGAATTTGTTTCGTTCCAGTGTTGGCTTTACGGAGGAAAAATAGGCGGAGAAAATATAGGGTTGAGGACGCCTTCTTCTGAGTGTGAGTGTGTGACTCACGTCACACACTAACTAATGAAGTGTGCCGACCGGCAGGAGTGGGAGGTGTCGTTCGTCAGGGCCTCCTGATGACGTGCATCCTCTTCTTGGGCCTTAGGTCCATGGGCTTGTTCTTCTTATTTGCGCCCCCCATCATTTAAGCACCCCTTTTGGTCTTTTCCTTTTCATTTTGGCTCATGTTTTTATTATTTTCCTTTCAAGCCTTGATTTATTAAATACCTAAAACAAAACAGAAATACCGGCATAATATGAAATAAAGTAAAATAATTGAAATAAAATAGGAAAATAATACATGTAAATTAAGCTAAATATACGATACGTTTTCGTGTTAGCATGAACTAATAGGGAAATGGATTGAATTTGATATGCCTTGTTCAAAGCTCAAGGCTGAAGCTTGAATTGATCTCTGTTTACAGAAAAGAGACAAATATTCATCTTTACAGAGAGATATCTCTACTATTCCACCATAAACATTTTGAAGTGACTGAAAGGAGGTTCATTTCATAAGAGAAAGGACCTTACTTGAATGAAGCAAGTATGCCAATCACAGTCTCTTAAATGAAAGAACAATTTTTAACCAGTTTAGAGAAAGACGACAGTCTGGACGTGAAGTCAACTGAGCAGTACAGCTAGTGTCAATCTAAATGGGAAAGTTTTGAAAGTGAATAAAAATGTTTGTATGTTTGAATGTGGTAAAATAGGATAAATGTCTCTTTGTAGAGATGAATCATGTCTATTTTCTGTATAGGAGATCTGGATTTGACTGGCTTGTACAAGGCCCAAGCTTGAGGCTTAACTGACAGTTTGAGACTGACTCTGTTGGAGATTTGATTCCACTGGGGAATGGTTTTGACAGGAGGATTTGTGTTCTGTACTAAGCCTAGAATTGAGGCTGACTCTTTGGGGGTGCTCTTATTGAGTAGAGACTGGGGAATCTTGTATGTTCTATACTAAGCCCAGAATTGAGGCTGACCCTACTGGGGAATTTTATTCTGTTGAGTTTTTATTTGATTGAAAGGTTTTTATAGGTGTTCTGTATTAAGCCCAGAATTGAGGCTTACTCTACTAAGGAATGGACTCAGAGGGGATTATGGTTTCTCAACTAGGGAGTATATTTGAAAGGTCGTTTGATGATTTATGTCTTGTACAAAGCCCAAGATTGAGGCAGACTCGCTGAGGATTTTTGAAAGAATGTATTTGTATGACAGTTTTTTTGGTGTCTTGTACGAAGCCCAAGATTGAGGCTAATCTTGCTGGGGATTATTGTTTTCTGGTTGGGGAGAAACTCAGTGGTTTGACTCCTTTGACTATTGAAGGATGATGTTTTTGTGTCTTGTACCAAGCCCAATATTGTGGCTAAACTTTGTTTGGACAGACAGGTTTTTCTGGAGAATGTGGATGACTCTATTTTCTGCCTTGTACAAAGCCTAAGGTTGTGGCTGAACTTAGTGAGGAAACAGAGTTTGGAAATTAGGGTGACTCTATTTTCTGCCTTTTACAAAGCCTAAGGTTGTGGCTGAGTGACTGGGGAAAGACCCAGAGGTTTTGAGTCTTTTGACAGTGGGAAGAGTTTTTTACTGCCTTGTACAAAGTCAAGGTTGTGGCTGACTTTACTGAGGAATGACTCCGGGGGTTGACACAGCTGGGGAAACAAACTCAATGATTTGAATCCTCTTGACTCTTTTGGAGAAAAAATAGGTGATAGAGACTGTCCATGTCTCTCATTCCTAAAGGTTGAATGAACTAAGGATAAATGAGATATTGAGAGTTGAGACTTTCCATGTCTTTTACTCTGCAGGAGAGAGCCTCCATACAGAGATTGAGTGAACACTTGAATGATTGTGATTGTATATTTTTGAAGGATTTGGTTCCTCACAGGAGTAAGGTGACTTAAGTCCTGTCCTATGCTTTTAGGAAGCCTGAAGGTCCTTGTATACAAGCTCAAGAGGAAGTTGAAGGGATGCTTATAAGAAGCCTGTGGGTCCTTGCATTGTAAGCCCAAAAGGAGGCTAATCGAGGGTCCTTGTTATAGCACAAGAGAAATCTATGTTGGCTTTCTTAATTTGCCTCTAAGCAATGGGGTAAGAGGTTTCACCGGGAATAATTCCTCTTGGGTGGATGTGCCCTATTGTTGATCTAAGGCTTTTTTAAAGATGTTTCACCGGGAATAATTCATCTTGAGGCAAGAATCTATGTTATTCTATTCAGGAAAGAGTCTTCACCGGGAAGTCATCCTCAATCCCAGGTCATAGTCCTATTATATATATACATGTTTATCTGTCCTAAGGTTTTTCTCTGACAATGATTTAAACAGTATATATATATATACAGTTTATATTGAACAAAAGTATTTAAAGCAGTAAATTGAAAGCTATAAACACTTACCATAGTGAAGAGAAGGCCCAGGATGTATGTACAAAGCCTTATTGAACAGTTGAATGTTTTATTGAAAACAGTTGAATGTTTTATTGAAATGAAAAAGAAAAGGTGTTGGGTCTTATAACTCTGGGAGAAAGCCCATTGAAATATTTATTGTATGTACAGAAGGTGTTGGATCTTATACTATAATAGAGGCCTAAAAAGGTGTATGAACAAAAAGGTGTTGGGTCTTATACTGTAATAGAGGCCCAAAAAGGTGTATGAACAAAAAGGTGTTGGGTCTTATACTGTAATAGAGGCCCAATAAGGTGTATGAACAAAAAGGTGTTGGGTCTTATACTGTAATAGAGGCCCATGAAGATTTGAATTGAAAATAGATGAAAAGTTTTTTTGAAAACAGTTGATAGTTGAATTGAAAATGAAGTTGAAGTTTGAAATGAAAACAATTTGAAGATTTGAATTGAAAACAGTTTAAGAGTTTGAAAACTGAAGAATTGAAGTTTGGGGCTTTATACCTCAGAAGAGGGGCCCAAAGGTCTAAGAGCAGTTTCACCGGAAATAATGCCCCTCTTAGTACCAGAGTTTTAAAACAAGTGAGAGAGTTTTGTACAGATAACAAAGTTTTGAAAACAGAAAAAGTATGTACAAAGGGGTTGGGGCTTATACTCAAGAAGATGCCCATTTGAATTTGAATGAAAAAAAATCGATCTTTGATCGAAGGATGTAAGGTTTTGTTGTTTGAAAACCCTAATAGTCTGTTTTATCGGGAATTAAAGAAAAAAGTTTTTGAATGATAAAACAAACAAATTAAGTTAAGACACAATATCTACACTTTAATTAAGACCTAAAGGATTAGGGTTTGTTTACAAAAAATATTCACAAAAGATTAGGTTTTTGAAAATCGAAAGAAAGACATGTTTTGAAGTATTAAAAATACCTAAAAATGTACCATTTTAAACCTAATAAAAATATATGAAATAAATAATTTTTATTTTATTTCTGGATATTCATAAAATAGGTATGATAAATGAATAGTGTGAAAAATCAAGTGAAAATGATTAAATTTGATAGGTGAATGAATTAAGTGAAGTTGTGAAGAAAAATAATGAAAAATAGTGGTAAAAAATAAGGTTTTGGTCTCACCAAGGATTGAACCCACGCCCTTGTGATTCACAACACAAAACAATACCAACTAAGCCACGCACGTGGACTGATAGTGAATGGTCATCGTGTGATAATATTTGAAAACAATGTTTTGAAAATAGTTTGAAAAAAATGAAATGAACACAAGGTCCGAGGGGGGATCGAACCCCAGACCTGAGGCAAGAGAGACTTTGGACGCACAGTTTGGCCACTAGGGCAGGAGATGAATTCAAGTTATAACACGCATACCATTAAAAAAATTTTAAAGTGAGTTCTGAAATTCAAAAAATGGCGCCACCACCATCTTCGTCTTCAACCTCAAGCTCTCCATTTTTTGAACTTTCCACTCTCTCATCTCTCAACCAATGGCCTCGACTCCAACATGAAACTTGTACTAATTTGTCTCACGATTCTAGAAATGTAACTAACATGGATTTATATTGGCTATAGCTCTCTAATTTCTCAAAAAACCTCAAGAACACTAAAACCCTAAAACTAAAACTAAATGACAAATATGATGAATAAATGGATGATGATAGAGGGTTTTTAATCCTCTCATGATGTTGAACAAATTGGTATTGAGTTATAACAAGATAGATGCAAGAATCATGGAGTTAGAGTTTGAGAACCTACCTCTGAAACTGAAGGTCGATGGCTATGGTGGAGGACTCCCAGCAATGATTTGATGATTGCAAAAGCTTCCTTGTACCTCAGTGATGCTAAAGGGACCTTTATTTCACCTTGGATCACCCTGAATTGCTCTGCTCGACTCCACTTGTTCAAGCTCCAAGTGAGAATGTAAGATGATGATTTTGATGCTACAGATGTGTTGCAGGCACCTGGATAGCTTCCTTACACCCTAAGGAAGATGTTGATGCACTCCAATTGAATTGACACCCTCTTAATTCTTCAACTCGACTCTACTTGCTTAATCTCCAAGTTGAAAGTGACCATGGTGGTCCAGCTGCTACAGATCTCTAAAGAGGACTTGGATCAACTCCACTCAACCTCCTTGAGATGTTATAACACTTACTTTCAATGATTAAGCTTTGGTTTGAAGAATTTCCTTCTTCACTCCATGAACTTTTGAAAAGTGAGCAAGAGAGAGAGAGAGAGATTTTGAAGAAAGCAAGTATTGAAGTTGTTTTGGTGTGATTTGAACTGAAAATGAGGCCTCTATTTATAGGCAAGGGGTCTAGATACTTGAAGGAGTGAAGTAAGCAAGGTGACGTCATTTTTGTGAAACTTGGTGATGAAGAAAACGTGAAATATCCAAAAATGCAATGATGAATTTTTGATTCCACTTGATCCAAGCCCTAGCCATTGATCTCATCTAATCTTAGGGCAGAATTTATTTTATCAAATGACTTCAATAATCATATGTTAAAGATTTTGATCCTTAAAAGTCCATGGTTGACCAAAATTCTAAAAAGTCAAAGGTGATCTCTAATAGTTGACTTTTTCTAGTTGAACTGTGTTCTTGGAGATTTCAAGTGAATCAAGTCATCCTCCTCAAATGAATGACATGATTGGGTTATATTGTTGAATTGAAGTCCGTTGAATCATATTTTGAGCCATGGAGCCATGCCCTGGTCAAAAGTCAACTTTCCAGGTGAATTAGGTCAAAAAACCTAATTGTGGGCCAAATGAAATTGATAGTTGTGGAATTTGAATTGAAGTACATTTCCCCATGGATATTGATGTGAGGAAAATTTGAGGATGTTTGGTCTCCTTGGGTCATTCTTTGAAGCTCTTTGAGTCTTCCTAAATGAAAGCCCTGATTTCAGTCCCTGATAGGCTCACAACCTTAATCTGGTGACTTTGATGAATCTGAAGCTTGATGCCTTGGGATTAGAGGTCATGTGGAGATGAATGAAGTATCTTGAACTTTGTGATTGCATTAGGGATCATTTTAATCATTGATTGGTCCCTTGCCTGAATCTCTTGACTTAAAAACCCTGATTTGAGTACTTGGTGAACAAGTGACTGCCCTGGTTATCTGCTATGAGTTTTTTGGGGTAGTTGAGATGTGACATCTCAGGGGGGTCAAAAATTAGGGTATGACAGATGTATATATAAAGTCCGAGTAAACACAAGACAACAATGTGGAACTTATGGGAATTTCTTAGATACTGAAGTAGGGATGGCAATTTGGCCCATATTCTATGGATATCCGTAAAAATTGCTCACAATGGATAGGATAAAAACCTACAAAATGGGTACGGGTATAGGCACGAGTAATTATCTATTAAAATAAGTGGGTATGGGTGCGAGCACGAGTATCTTACTATCCACCCTGCCCTATATTCGCACTACATATTTATATAATAGAGTGAATGTCCATTTTAGTCGTTCACAAAAACTGCAAAGATCAGATTAGTCCCTGAGAAAAAATCCCTATTAAATCCCTTATAAATTTAACCAAGTCATGTTAGTCCCTCTACTAATATTTTTTTAAACCGGTTTTTTTCTTACTTTTGAACTGTGACTTGACTACCACTAAAGATCCATTTTAGTCCCTCACAAAAAAGGGAGAGACCAAATTAGTCCCTAAGAAAAAAAGATCTCTATTTAATCCCTTACAAAATTTAATCAAGCCGTGTTAGTCCCTCTTTTGATATTTTTTTCAAATCGATTTTTTCTTATTTTTAAACTGTGTCTGGACTCCTATTTTATGACTAATGATTTGAAATTATTTATGAAGGGATTGTAGATAAATCATTGCGATACCACAACGTTTTTTCTTTGTTGGGTTTATTATCAGGCTTATGGGTGGGTGACTATGGTTTTTCTTGTTATGTATTATTGTGGTGTTGTTATTGTTTCAGTTGTTAATGATCTTTTAGAAAAGTTTAGTTCTGCTACATGAGTGATTTAGGATAATTTCTTACTTTTGTAAATAATACTTGTGGTGAAAATAATACACATGGTATGTTGGAAGAAAATTGGTTTATACCATTACTCTTAGGTTGTGATGATAACAAAGTAATTAATGAACAATTAGGTATACTAACATATGTTCAAGTGTGCAGGATAATTAATCAAAGAATTTATCAGACTCTAACTCTGATAGGAACATGTGAAGAGAAACTTGAGGCTCAGATTATGAAAGATCAGAATCTGACGACTCAAATTCTTAATGATAAGATTATGATTTCTCACAACTAGGTAACCCAGCTTCTGGTGAAAACTCAGACTCTGAAGACCATGTGCAAAGGAATTCAACCTTTGAACTCTACTCAATTTCTAAAAGCAAGACTATCTTGTCAAGTCCAGACACGGTTTAAAAATAGAAAAAAAATAGTTTGAAAAAATATTAAAAGAGGGGCTAACATGACTCAGTTAAATTTTGTAAGGGATTAAATAAGGACTTTTTTCTCAGGGATTAATTTGGACTCTCCCTTTTTTGTGAGAGACTAAAATGGGTCTTCACTGACAGTTCAAAAGTAAAAAAAAAAAAAACGGTTTGAAAAAACTATTGGTAGAGGGACTAATATGTCTCGGTTAAATTTTGTAAGAGATTTAATAGGGACTTTTTTTTTGTAGAGACTAATCTGACCTCTGCAATTTTTATGAGGGACTAAAATGAGTCATCACTCTATATAATGTCATTTATATTATTATATAAAAATTTATGTTTATCAAATTTTAAAAAATATATCGCTATTAAACTATTATACATTTCAATAAAAATATTTATTTATTTCTTAACTAAATAATAACATTCATAATTTTTTTAATATTATTAAAAAACATAAAATTATATGTTATTTTGAAATCAATCGATTTAATTTTACTACAAATGCGGGTAAACCGGTACGGGTACAGGTATTGAGGTATCCATAAGACACGGGTACGGATATGAACATTGATGCTCATGCAGTTATGGTCTCGGGTACGAGGATTCTTTCAAGCCATAGATATGGGGATGAATACTATAGTACCCTACCCAAACTCTATCCATTGTCAACCCTATGTTGAATAGAGTAATGAAAAACTTTCCATCCATTTAGATAGTGAACATTTTTTGTTTGTGCAATAAGAGAGAGTTAAAGAGTTTATTATGAGATGTAGAGTACAAAATTACTGAAATATTAAAACTACAAAGGTTATGATTGTTGGCTGAGGATAGCATAGTTGTTAAATCCATTTGAATTGTAAAACTTTACCTCGTATACAATTTCTAATTTGTTAAAGATGCATCTGAATTGCAAAACTTTATCTCAAGTTTGACGACAATGGATTCGACTAATAATCACTACTAGAAATACCCGGATTACCTGTCGAATTTCCTGCAGAAATTAATCCGCAGGAATACCTGCGGAATTTTCTGCGGCATTCCTAAATAAATTAAACCCTCCAACGGAACAAGTTTTTGCAGAAAATTCCGCAGCATCACCTACGAATTTTGCTGTGGAATTTATATTTTGACTAAACAATAATCTAATATGAAAAATCCGCAGGTAATTTCACAGGAAAGTTTTCTGCGGATTTTGCTGCGGATATTTTAAGTTGAATAACTAACACCGCAGGTAATTTCGCAGGAAAGTTTTCTGCGGATTTTACTGCGGACATTTTAAGTTGAATAAACATCCGACTAAAAATATAAAACCGCAGGTAATTCCGCAGGAAAATTTTCTGCGGATTTTGCTGCAGAAACTTTTAGTTGAATAAACACAAAAACTAAAATACAAAATCCACAGGTAATTCCGCAGGAAAGTCTTTTGTATAATATTTTTCTTTTAAAGTAAAATGTTTTTTTTTTTTCAAAAAACTTAACTGATTTAAATATTTTTTAAAATAATAATAGATTTTTTTAATTTGTATTTTGAAAAAAGGTATGAAAATTTTGAAAAATAAAATTGAAAAAAGATATAAAGGAATTTAAAACAAAAATGTGGTTAAATATTTAAAGTCGGAATCAAACCTACTATGAATTTTATATTGGAACAAATAATTTACTAGTAAGATAATACCTTAAGTTGATATTTCTCTGAGCTATCTATAATTTATTAATTTTTCATTTTATTTAATATATTTACTTTTTTGTTATAATATTAAAAATAAAATCTGACCAAAATTTAAATGGTGAGTATCGAAACCGCATTCTTAATGGTATTGAGCCAAAAATCTACCACTAGAACAATAACTTTAAAATTGTTGAATACAAAAATAAAATTTAATTTTTTCTAATTTAAAGATGTCTTAATATGATTCATTAAAAAATAAATAAAGATTGTAATAATATATTGTAAAATATTGTAAAATTGAAAAAGAAAAGGAGGATGATAAAATAGACGCAATACACTTAAGAAAGTGTCATAATTTTGTACCCTAACCCAAGTGTGTTGCGGCTGGGTTTAACGAAGAAGCTACACTCAGCCTTACACTTTCGCTCTCGCGTTGATTCGGCGGCGGAGCTTCATCATCTCTCCGGCGATCCTAGACTCCGGTGCCACGAAGTCAGTTTCTTTCTCATCCTTTTCATTTCTGTAGTTCATCCCAAGGTTTCAGAAGGAATTTACTGGGAGCAGGAATCCACTGGCTTGTCCTTGTAAGTTGTTGTTCGTAATTGATTCTCGCTTTCAGTTGTTAGCTAGTGTTTTGTTCTGCCATAGCATAATTGATATGAAGAGAATAATTTATGTTTCGATGTTTTCATGCTAATTATGTTGAAAATAATTGGAAAACTGATTTTTGTAAACAAGGTGTTTGTTGAAATGCCACAACGAGTTTACTTATGTTGATTTTGAATTATAACTTGAGAATGTCTAATTGCTTGATAGTGTTAGAATTGCATAGAGTAAATCAATTTTTGAGAAAGTTCTCAACTGAATCTGTACTCCCAGCAAGCTTGCTTATCTAAGGGTTATGATAGGGCTTCTGCAAAGGCATGCCTGTGAGATCATCTTACTTGTCAACTCAATTCTATTTTGAAATGATTGAATGAATCTCTCTTTTCATAACCCTATGCATAATTGCTTCAAATCTGTAGCTCAATTCTATTTTGAAATGAGACTTTTTTTTATAAATTCATGTCAAGTGATATTTTATGAGAAGAACCAGTGTTAGACCTAGCTTTTTCTTTGTTACTACTAAAGTTCACTGTTGATGTTCAGTTCTTCGTCAACGACGGTGTTGATCTGGCTCGTTAGTTCCGGTTTCCCGGCAACGCGGATCCGGGGGATTATTTCTTTGGACCGGGGCTTGAGGATCTGATCCAGCAACTGGCTGAGAACGATCCGAGTCGGCACGGAACTCCTCCTGCGTTAAAATCTGCTGTGGAAAAGCTCCCTGTTATCAAAGTTACCGGGGAGTTGCTCGAGTCAGATTCCTCGCAGTGCACGCAAGGACACATTTGTCATGGGACTTTCTGTGCTTCAATTTACCGCAGAGGATATGTTCGTTGCCATGCTTGTTTTAAAACATGATAACTTGTCAAGGTAAGAAAAATTAATCAACTTCAATTTTTATTCTTGAAACTGCACTTCATATGCATATATCAGTGTTGAAAAATGGAATATGATATTTTGTATAAATCTTCTCTGATGATTATTTTAATGTTGTGATTTTTCTAGTTTTGAATCAGACATGGAACTGGTGATGTTTGAATCATATAGGATCACCTTTGCATTAAACATTGTTGAATCTGCTCTTTGAATATTTGGAATTAGTATAGCTAAAAGAACAAAACTCACCATTCTTAAAAGTGCTTCTGGCATCATTAAACCATCAAGGTATATTCAACATTAACTCATCATTAAATGAATCTGCTCTTGGAATGTTTGGAATTAGTCAAAATGACGTTCATGTTGGAGAAATGACTGTTAAAGAAACATTGGATTTCTCAGCTAGATGTCAAGGAGTTGGAACTAGATATGGTAACTTAAACCCTGGAGGCTTAAACTTATTTGCTTAATATTGATTTGAAATTTTGAATATTGGTAGTAATCAACTTACATCTTTAGTTCTGAATATTTCTTTAATGTTGTGATTTTTCTATTTCTTTAATGTTCTGAATATATTGGTAGTAAGAAAGATATATGTACACAACCCACTGTTAGTTTAATCTATGTTTTTTCATTTTTATCAAATAAGAACATAAAATATAATAAAAGTCAATCTTATAAAAACACCTTAAAAAACTAAAAGCCAATCATTTTGAACAAATGTATCTCCATTGTCCTATGTGTATCTCCATGATTTAAAAAACTAGAAATTTTAGGAAATTTTTTTACCCACCTCCCTATGGGGGTCACCCCCAGCGAAAACCCCACTTTATCCCTGCTTCGAAAATGCATTTCTGAAGTATTTTTTTTTTAAAAATTTTCTCAGACTCCGGTCTCCGGAAGTGCATCTCCGAAAAAATCCCAAAAATTAGGATTTTGATTAATTCGGAGATGCATCTCCGAAAAAACAAAAAAAAAAATCTCAAAAATTAAAATTTTTAGGATATTAATTAATTCACATATCATAAATATGAGTAATGAATA
Organism: Vicia villosa; assembly: GCF_029867415.1. NCBI lineage: Eukaryota > Viridiplantae > Streptophyta > Magnoliopsida > Fabales > Fabaceae > Vicia > Vicia villosa. Next base: position 354,199 of record NW_026705699.1, read on the forward strand.
ATAATAATTATATATTTTGATATAATTTATGAGTTATGAATAATAATTATTATATATTTCTATTCTGATTCATATTTTAAAATTTAAAATAATTTTAAATAAAAAAATTAAAATAATTTCACTTACAAAATGAGTTATAATTTTTTATTTATATATTTATATATTTATAATAATTATTATATATTTATATATTTACAAAAAAAAATTAAAAAAATGAGTGTTTTAATTTATATATTTATATAATAATTGTAATAATTATTATATATTTATATAAATTATTATATATTTATATATTTATATATAATAATTATTATATATTTATATATTTCACTTACAAAATTAATAATAATTATTATATATTTATATATTTCTGTTCTGATTCATAATTAAAAATGAGTTTTAATTTTTTATTTAGTTTAAAAAAATTAAAAAAAGATTTTGTCTTAATTTTATTTAATGAATAAATTTTATATTTAATTCTATATAATTCAAAATTTACTTATGAAATTAAATGTTTTTGATTTATATAAGTTAGTAAAATAATTTTTAACTTTAAAATTGTTTAGGAAATTTTGATTCACCTTCATTTTATTGATTCACCTTGATTTTATATCTATTAATTGTATTGATTCACCTTGATTTTAATTTTTTAATAATTATTGAATGCTTTCGAAAGTGTATATCCGAAACATTCCAAGACCAATTTGGTCTTGGAATATTTCGGATATGCATCTCCGAAGACACCCCTCTCCCAAAAAAGAGGTGTTTTCGAAAATGTATCTCCGAAGACACCTCTCTCCCAAAAAAGGGTGTTTTCGGAAATGTATCTCCGAAAACACCTTTTTTTTTTCGTGTTTTCGGAAGTGTATTTCCAAAATAAGACAAATTTTGAAAAAAAAAAGCGTTTCGGAAATGTATTTCCGAAATAAGGGGTATTTTGGTTTTTTCACCAAAGGTGACCAAGAAAATAGGGAGGTGGGTAAAGAAATTTCCAAATTTTAAGGAGTAATATAGCATGAGTGAGTAATGATAGAAATAGAAAACCTTCTACTAAACATGTTTCTAGAAAGCTAAATATATAAGTAATACAATCAGAATTGTAACTTGTAACTGACTAGATGGCAACTGTCATGGTCAGTTGGGAACATAAACATTTTAAGTACCTTAGAAATTCGAATTTTTTTTAATAACCATATTTTTTAAATTTTTTTCAGAAATAACCAATATTTTAAAATAATTACACAAATGGCCACTTTTTTGCTAAAAAAACACGTTGCCGCCAGGGGGTGGCGACAACACTTAAATTCCATTGATGTCGCCAGGCCCATTAGCGAATGCATGCAATGTTGTCGCCACCCCCTGGCGACAACACCTCCCCTATTTTTTTTCTTCAAACTTTTTATATAATTTATTTTACCTATTATTTTTAACTATTTTTTTAGTTTGGAAAAATAATATAAATAAATAAACAAGTACCAAATACATTAATCATTAATCATAATAAAAAAAGTAGATTAAAATTTAAAAAAGTACAAAATACATTAATGATAATAATACAATTTCTATTGGCCGCGTGGACCCTGGTACGATCCGCACCCAGGTTGTCTAATAACTCGTGTAGAAGGCTCACGAGTTGGTAGTGCTCCCCTAGTCCTGCGACGCTCCCTCTATTTGGTTCCTCTTGTGTTTGAGTCGATGGTCCCTCATTGCATTACGGGTCTACAAAATCTGTGAGCCGTCATTGACCTCTACAATTCCCGCTATAGGAAAGGCGGGTGCCCGCGACGCCTTCAAAGCATTGTCTTGGTGGGTTGAAATTTCTCCTAGTGGGTGCGGCCTCGAAGTTTGGTCTTTGGAAGTTGGTGGTGGATTCGGGATGGTTAAAATGCATTGGTTGTGGTGGTGTATTGAAGTTCAATGGTTGGTTGGGGTATTGTGATGTTTGTTGGTCGAATGAGTTGTATGGCGAGTATTCTTCTTGTATGCCTATGTCGGGGGTAAGTGGTGGTGATCTGGAAGAGCCCGCCATATTGAGTTCTTGGAAGTATGGTTGTTGTTGGTAATTGGGTGGTTGTTGTTGTGGGTAATTTTGTTGTTGGAAATTTGGTGGTGGTTGTTGATGTTGGGAAATTTGGTGGCGGTTGTTGTTGTTGGAAATTTTGTTGTTGTTGGAAAATATGTGGTTGTTGTTGTTGGAAACATGGTTGTTGTGCCCGCGGGTCTGCCAAATAGAAAGGGTCAGACACAAACATTTCAGGATTTGTGATCGTTCTGTACAGTCAACATATTCAGCCGTTGGTTTCATTTCGGCCGGTGCCACAGGAAATTGTAGGACAGTGGTGGAACGACGAGCCCATATTTTACGGTGCTCTTTAGCGATCGTCTTCCAATTTTTTACGTACCATTGTTTGCTGACCTTTTGCAGATGCTAAGGTGCCAAACACTCAGGGGGGTCAGGGATACCTTGATGCATGCCGAATTGGAGCTTCACACGGTCACTTTGGTGCATCTCCACAGTGGTGAACCGTATGATGAGTGATTTTGCCGTCCAAACAGCCGTCTCTTTAGGGTCGGGTTCATGGCCCAGTTCCAAGTACGGTCTCCAAATAAACTGCAACAAAAAAAAATATTAATTTCAAATTATAGAAGATAGTTTATTTTACAAATATAGTTAGAAAATGGAAAGTTTTAGTGGTATTACATCTTGGGGTCGAAGTCAATCCAAGAGTTGGCGGTAAAAAATTATTTTGTTTACAGGCGTCTTGTGTAATCCAACCCAGTTGCATTAAACCTAAACACATCTAAAAATAAAAATCAATATAGTTACAATTAATAATAGAATAAATACACTAATTAAAATAAGATCATTAAGTTACCTTGACGCGTAAGGGAAGATGTTAATGTGCGGGTTTTCAGGGGCTAATACCGGCACTCTCCACCATCCCCATGCTTGTAGCAAGAATGCACATCCATAAAATGTACAAGTATGCTTTGTTGCACTTTTGCACAAGGAGCTATAGAGGTAAGCCAACACCGCCGAACCCCAACTATACGTCTTAATTTCATCAATGTCCTCAAGCATACACAAGTACATAAAATTGACACTATTCCCCGTGCCTTCGGGAAATAGAAACCTACCAAATAATAACATAATATACATTCTAGCTTTATATAGTTTATTTTCTTCGCTAGAAAACTGATCCAACCTAAGCTCGTCATAACATTTTTGAAGGCCCGCAAGCTTAATACCTTGGCCCCTACCTTTTTCTCGGCCCTCACCCTCTATTAAAACTACACCCAACATTTCGACGCATAGAGCATTGGGTTGTTGGACATTTTCAAACACAGCTTTTTCATTTGTTGAGAGACCCAATAACATGTACACGTCCTCTAGCGTGACGGTACATTCACCCGTTGGAAGGTGAAAAGTATGAGTCTCGGGCTTCCAACGCTCACACAATACTAATATAAACTTAGTATCAATTGTGGTATGTATTAAATTCATTACCTTCCTAAATCCTGCACGCTCAACATAAGACACAATCCAAGGGTCGGGAGCATCCATCGGTTTCGCACGGGTCCGAAATCTTGTGAAATCTTGTTCGAAACCGATGGATGCTCCCGACCCTTGGATTGTGTCTTATGTTGAACGTGCGGGATGTGGGAAGGTAATGAATTTAATACATACCACAATTGATACTAAGTTTATATTAGCATTGTGTGAGCGTTGGAGGCCCGAGACTCATACTTTTCACCTTCCAACGGGTGAATGTACCGTCACGCTAGAGGACGTGTACATGTTATTGAGTCTCTCAACAAATGGAAAAGCTGTGTTTGGAAATGTCCAACAACCCAATGCTCTATGCGTCGAAATGTTGGGTGTAGATTTAATAGAGGGTGAGGGCCGAGAAAAAGGTAGGGGCCAAGGTATTAAGCTTGCGGGCCTTCAAAAACGTTATGACGAGCTTAGGTTGGATTAGTTTTCTAGCGAAGAAAATAAACTATATAAAGCTAGAATGTATATTATGTTATTATTTGATAGGTTTCTATTTCCCGAAGGCACGGGGAATAGTGTCAATTTTATGTACTTGTGTCTGCTTGAGGACATTGATGAAATTAAGACGTATAGTTGGAGTTCGGCGGTGTTGGCTTACCTCTATAGCTCCTTGTGCAAAAGTGCAACAAAGCATACTTGTACATTTTATGGATGTGCATTCTTGCTACAAGCATGAGGATGGTGGAGAATGCCGGTATTAGCCCCTGAAAATCCGCACATTAACATCTTCCCTTACGCGACAAGGTAACTTAATGATCTTATTTTAATTAGTGTATTTATTCTATTATTAATTGTAACTATATTGATTTTTATTTTTGGATGTGTTTAGGTTTAATGCAACTGAGTTGGATTACACAAGACGCCTGTAAACAAAATAATTTTTTACCGCCAACTCTTGGATCGACTTCGACCCCAAGATGTAATGCCACTAAAACTTTCCATTTTCTAACTATATTTTAAAATAAAATATCTTCTATAATTTGAAATTAATATTTTTTTTGTTGCAGTTTATTTGGAGACCGGACTTGGAACTGGGCCATGAACCCGACCCTAAAGAGGCGGTTGTTTGGACGGCAAAATCACCCATCAGACGGTTCACCACTGTGGAGATGCACCAAAGTGACCGTGTGAAGCTCCAATTCGGCATGCATCAATGTATCCCTGACCCCCCTGAGTGTTTGGCACATTGGCATCTGCAAAAGGTCAGCCAACAGTGGTACGTAAAAAATTGGAAGACGTTCGCTAAAGAGCATCGTAAAATATGGGCTAGTCGTTCCACCACTGTCCTACAATTTCCTGTGGCGCTGGCCGAAATGAAACCAACGGCTAAATATGTCGACTGGTACAGAACGGTCACAAATCCTAAAATGTTTGTGTCTGACCATTTCTATTTGGCAGACCCGCGAGCACAACAACCATATTTCCAACACCAACAACAACCACATATTTTCCAACAACAAAATTTCCAACAACAACAACCGCCACCAAATTTCCCACATCAACAACCACCACCAAATTTCCAACAACAAAATTACCCACAACAACAACCACCCAATTACCAACAACAACAAATAAACCAACAACCACCTATTTACCACCACCAACAACAACAACAATTCCAACAATACCACCACCAACAACCATTTCAAACTCAACCCCACCACCTACACTTCCAAGAACTCAATATGGTGGGCTCTTCCAGATCACCACCACTTACCCCCGACATAGACATATAAGAAGAATACCCGCCATACAACTCATTCGACCAACAAACATCACAATACCCCAACCAACCATTGAACTTCAATACACCACCACAACCAATGTATTTTAACCATCCCGAATCCACCACCAACTTTCAAAGACCAAACTTCGAGGCCGCACCCACTAGGAGAAATTTCAACCCACCAAGACAAAGCTTTGAAGGCGTCGCGGGCACCCGCCTTTCCTATAGCAGGAATGCTAGAGGTCAAGGACGACTCACAGATTTTGTAGACTCGGAATGCATTGAGGGGCCGTCGACTCAAACACAAGAGGAACCAAATAGAGGGGGGCGTCGCAGGAATAGGGGAGCACTACCAACTCGTGAGCCGTCTACACGAGTTATTAGACAACCTGGGTGCGGATCGTACCAGGGTCCACGCGGTCAATAGAAATTTTATTATCATCATTAATGTATTTTGTACTTTTTTTTAAATTTTAATCTACTTTTTTTATTATGATTAATGATTAATGTATTTGGTACTTGGTTATTTATTTATATTATTTTTCCAAACTAAAAAAATAGTTAAAAATAATAGGTAAAATAAATTATATAAAAAAATTGAAAAGAAAAATAGGGGAGGTGTTGTTGCCAGAGGGGGTGGCGACAACACCTGTTTTTTGCATGCATTCGCCAATGGGCTTGGCGACATCAATGAAATTTAAGTGTTGGCGACAACGTGTTTTTTTAGCAAAAAAGTGGCCATTTGTGTAATTATTTTAAAATATTGGTTATTTCTAAATTTTTTCTTAAAAATATGGTTATTCAAAAAAAATATTCTAGTAATTCAAACAGAATTGATAAATTGGACAAAATGTAAACTTTTATTTGTAGCTTATATAATTTGAAATATTAAGAGTTTTCTAGCTATTTTTCATTGACAAAATGTAAACTTTTATTTGTAGGTTATATAATTTTTAAAGTGGTTAATTGAAATATCAAGTACCTCATGGACAATTAAAATATTATATTTCCACATGCCATTTTCTATGTTTTGTTTAACATTTTGTTCATGAATTGACTTCTCTTTTAGGCAGCCAACACCGAATCACACGTTCTTCATTGACCACTTCCTCGTTAAAATTTTCAAATGATTAAGATAATAATAACCCAGCTTCACATTCCATTGCTTCTTCCATCCATCCCCAACATCTTTCAAACACCCTCTTGTGTTTTTTTTACATTTCTAAACAAAACTTGTTATGGCTCATTTGGTTTATGGTGAAACTCCCCAGTAAATTGAATTGATGTTACATAGATCAAACTACTGTCTCAAAACAGGAAAGGAAAGAATGAGACATAATTTCATTGATTGAGTCATAAATCTCTTGAATTTCCGGTTCAATACCTGACGTTGAGTTTGAGTTGCACTAGAATTAGACGTAGGCTTCTATCAAATTTTAGCAAGTCTTTTATATAAGTTATGTTGTTATCTCTCATCTTCACTTCTAAATAGTAACTAAAATCAGTCCAAGCTATTTTAGTTGAAGGAGAAGAAAATTGAGAGCAGCATTACCAATCACATCAATTACCAATCATACTAATCACAACACATTTTCTTTAGACAACTTTAATGTCACATGCATCTAGTACTTAGATAATAGGAGTTAACTGCGTGATATTATAACTTTGATAAATCAATTCTGAATATTTTCTTTTTAATGTTCCTATTTCTGTTGCAGAAGACATGTTATTTGGTTTTGGTGAAGTAACAGAGGTTTAGTACCTTCACAAACTCCAAAGTCAGTCTTTATGTAGTACATGCTTGTGGATTATTCCAAGTTTGAATATTATCTCTAAACGAGTGGTGTATATTACGTCATAGGCACGACATTTTTATTACATACGGCATCCCTCTCTAAGAGACTAGCGCTACACCATATGAATCCATTGACCATACTTTGATAATTAAGTGACAATACTAAAATTAGTAATGATAATAAAATTCATATAGAATTTGCAGAGTGGAAATGGGCAAAGCCAGAAGATGTTATTGAGCAGGTTAGTTACAAAAACTTGACTCGTAATGAGTATTTTTTTTTTTTTCATTTGGAAGACTAATCGTGAGGCTAATAATCGATTACAGGCTGTGGACTACAAGAGACCTTTTCAAGAGTTTGTAGCTATTGATCTGCATAGCCTGGAATGGAGGTTTCGACACATTTACAGGGGTATGTCGCTTTTAGTATTTCCCATTATAGTACACTGCCAGCTGACTGCACATTTACAGGGCCAGTTCTTCAGATTTCATCATATTTGCTAATTATTTATTATACTATATTCAACAAATGGACCAGATGGAGTGCTACTTTGAAGCTTTTATTCAGGAACTTGAGCAGAGTCAAAGGCAGATGATGACTGAGTTGCAGAATCTCAGAGCAAAGTTGGAGATTTCTTCTCAACTTGCCTATATGAATCTCAGAGCAAAGTTGGGGATTTCTTCTCAGAATCCAACTATTCTGGGAGAGGACGAAGCTAGTAGTCCACTAATGAAAGTGATCAAACAAATGAAGATGGCGTCGATGAATTAGATGAAGAAGACCTTAGAAATAAATTCTGATTTGTACTGTTTTTTTTGTTGACTTGGTGTATCTTTTTAACTTGGGTGGACAAATGATCATTAGTAGCTTGGTTGTTTGAGTCATTTTTAGTAATGTGACTATGTAAGTACTTGTTTCTAACTTTGTAGCATTTTTTATAGTAACAAGTTGTTCTACGAATTTGTCTTATTTAAATTCAAAGGATTTTGAATTTTAATTTTTATATTATGGTTATTTTAGTATACAATTTATAATATTTCAAAAGTAAAAATTCATTTTTTAAGATTAAAATTTCTTGCAAATTTATCTGCGAATTTAAATTTGTTGCGGATTTACCTGCGGATTTTTCCTGCGGATTTAACTGCGGAATTACCCGCGGAACTACCCGCGGAACTTCCTGCCGAAAATATTACCCACGAAGGTTTTAGCTGGGGACGAAAATCCGCAGGTAACGTGTTTCCTGCGGAAATTTAGCTTAATTCCGCAAGTATAACATACTAATGAATCCTACACACATAGCCAAAATAAGAAAAGATCAATAATACTTAATCCAAAATTCAGGTATTTTACCAGCATTAAATCATTGGTTTTCACTACATATGTAGGACAAAGATCAACAGTCTAAAAGAGATATTCAGAAAAATATCATATTAATACAATTAAATCGTAAATCTTAACCTGTAAAAGCCTTCGTAAGATCAGATTTATTAAGATTTTGTAACTGGTTGAACACGTCCAAACAAATACACAAGCTTACACTAACTTTGTTTGTGTAAGCATATACACAATAGGGTCGGTCCTGCCTTTTTAGAGGTCTTGGACAAATAATAAAAATTGAGTCCTAATAAAAATTTATGCAATTAATTTTGATTTTTTTTGGATTGTAGTTTTTCTTTTTGTTGAGAATGGTGGTGATTGTGGTTGTCAACGGAGGTGGCGGCGGTGCGGTGGCTGGCGTGTGGAAGACAAAAGTTCGACAGTAAAGAGCTAAAAGAAATATAAATAGAAAATCTGAAAATGTATAAGTAATGAAATGTGAATTTTATATTAGAATCGATGCATTCAAAAAGAAGGTATTTTTTATATTTAAACTATAAACAACATTAAAAACTAAAAAATAGTTTCCGATATCTATAAAATTTGACTAATATAATTATGATTTTTATATCTGCATGACTAATATGACTAATATACAAGTATTTTAATTAATAAACAACTTAATTTTAAAATTGAAAAATATGAGAATATATATTGATCCTACAATTTTTAAAATAAACATTAAAAATTTGTATTTTAAAAATAACGAGACTTTCAAAACATTAAGACAAAACAATAAAAGCTTCAAAATTTTATTAGAATTGATCTATAATTATAAGGGAAATTAAACTAGTTAAATTAAATTATAAAATTTTATAAATAATACTGAAATTAAATTAACTTTAATAAAGTTGTTCAAAATAATTTTAATAATTTAATTTATTATCTATGTATTTATGTTGACTTAATTAAAAATAATACTGAATTTCTTAAATTTTAATTTGTTTTCTTTTCAATAAAGTAAAAATATGTATAGTTGTTCTTTTAGAAAAGTAAAATTATAAAATTGTAAAAAATGCTCGAGGTATGACACGAAGCCACCACCAAGTTGTTCTTATACAATATTGTTACCACTACGCTAGAGCTACTTTGTGTTAATATATTAGTATTCACTTTATATATTAATTATTATATGTTATAATTATTAACTAAACTTTCAATTTTGAGGCCTTCGATTTTTTGAGGCCAGCCTTGCATACACTCTAAGTAAACATAAAACAAACGATGTAGGATTTGTGGAACATGCTTGAATCCCTTAAATTGTCTAGGAATTTAGAGTGTTTAAAAACTCAGTAAGATCTTGTGCTTTTCATTTCGGTTTCGTTCATAATTTGTTAAGGGCCGATTTTAATGTGTTTTTGGTTTTGGCGTCATATAATCTATGGTGTCGGTGTTGGCAGCTTAGTGATCGTTGTTTTTTTGGAGTCGATCGGCATCTGTGTCCTATGTCGTGGTTTGGTCATGTATATATGCTGCCTTTCTTTAATCATCAAACGTTGATGTTGTGGTCGGCGTGGAGGGGAATTATCTTCTATCATTAATTGGTTCGGCTACGATTGTGGATCAATGCAGTCTGTTTTGGATTATTTGGCTCTAGTAGGTATTCGTAGAAAATATGGCAGGTGCAGGGTGATTTCTTCTTTCAATCAGGCTTTGCATTTGGATTCCAAGTCAGGGGAAGATTTTATCTGTCAATAGAATATTTGGATTTCACAATATGTTGCACATATCTAAGTATAATATTGGAAAATTATTTGGGATTATCATCAAAGTTTGGTGGTGTCATTGTATCCTCTTTTTAAGTATCAGGGGTCTAATAATAGATTTGGAATTTAGGTGTATTATTAGTTTTTTTGGGAGATCAATTTTTGATACTGTATTTTTTAGGTGTCTAGAGTTTTGGGTGTTGTGTCGAAATTATGCATCAATGAAGACTTTGTATCATTTTTGGTTTTGGAATTTCTTATGCCTTAACCAGCTATTTTAATGTTTTTTATTTGACCTTTCAAAAAAATTAATTTTTTATCAGGCCGTTTAAGAGGCTTAAGCTTAAGGAAGAACTAATCCTTACTTCAAACATCCCTGTTATTGGCTTGAATCTTCATTTGTTGTTGTGCATTTTACAAGTTGAACTTGAATTGTTGAAATGCTTCATCTCTATCTATTACTTCTGGTTGTGTTTCCGCCTCTAAGAAATGTACCGTCACTTCTCGTTTTCTGCCATTGACCACCTCAAAATATATAAAACTAGTAAAGACATGAAAAGCGGTATTGTACCACAACTCTCTCCATGCAATCCAATGAGCCTGTGATTTTGGTTGGTTAGATATGAAACATCAAAGATAAGCTTTAAGCCATCGATTAACCTTTTTGTTTGACCATCTGTTTGAGTATGATATACTGGTGACATATTTATCACAATGCCTAACAACTTGAAAATTTCCTTCAAAAAATATACTTACTAACAAAGGGTCACAATCATTAAGGATCGACTTTGAAATGCCATGAAGTCTTACAACCTCTTTAACAAAAATAAAAGAAATAGAACGAGTAATGAAAGGATGTTTAAGAGGTACAAAATGGATATACTTGGAGATGCAGTCCACTATCACCAAAATAGATTCAAATTCATTAGTCTTAGGCAGATTAGTGATGAAATCCATGGAAATTTCATTCCATACTAACACTGAAATGGGAAAAGGTTGCAACAATCCCCCTAGAGTGCTGGCAACATACTTTTGTCTTTGACAAGTATCCCATGCTTTTACAAACTCTTACACTCATTTCATTATTCCTTCGCAATACAAATATCCTTCACTAGAACAGGAATGCAAATCTCTAAGAAAGTCATCAATAATTAGGGATTTAGGCAGAATAACCAATATGTTTTTGTAGGACAAAATACACCCATTCAAGGAAAAGCCTAGTTTAGCCACAAGGACATCTTGAATGGCATATATAATTCCCTTAAGAATAGGGTCATGCAAGACTTTTTACTAGAAGCGTCCCATTTGAGTCCAAATCGGGTAAGATAACATCGTGTTAATTTATGCTTATTCTTACTTGTCTCGATAAGGCATTAACAACCTCATAAACCATATCAAAGTAAAAATCAAGCAATTTGGCAATCCATTCTCGTTGATTATCCATGGTGATTTGTTGTTGTAGTAGGTGCGTCAAATTTTTCTGATCATAATACACAATAAATCTTCTACCCAACAAATAATGTTTCGTTGGATGGCTAGGAATAATGCCATCAAATCCTATTAGCCGCAAACAAAAGTTATAACACGTATAGTAAATGTTCCGAATGAGTATTCCAATTAGAACTGAAGACTAATTTGGTAAAGTCACTATTCTCTCTTACATTTATTTAAAAAGAATAATTCTGTTATAATTGATATAGTAATTCTCGTGAGTAAAATCAATAGAAGGACAAGAATCAATGTATTAAACTCCTGTTTTTTATATTAGGAAATCAAATATTTTGCATCATCACATAAACGAGCTATTGTTCTCATAGCTGTTTTTTTTTTTTGATAAACCTTGTTCTCATAGCCTTACATACACATAAAAACAGTATTTAATCATTAATCTATGTTGACTATAACTCTTTTTATTACTTTGATATAGCATTACCCTTGCGGCCTATCATGATGATGAACTTAAATTAAGAATTAATCTGACTTACAATTTAGTATTTTTATTATTAAACATGTGCTTTTGTAACTGCTAGATTTTTTATTATTATTTATTTTATTGTTTTAGTTTTTAGTAACCTGGTCAATTAGTGGTTGCTATACTTTAGGAGCAAGTTAGTAGTAGTTACTATACTTTAGAAGCAAATTAGTTTAATTATTCAATTCCCTAAAATCTTGGTTACGTGGGATAGCATTCAGTTTTTTCCTTTCCATTATTTATTGTAACGTTATTATTGATCAAAAATCAATTTCTTTCCCTTAACATACTGTGTTACTTCTCTGCCACTCTATTTGTTATTTTCTGCCATTAAACTAACAAATTGGTATCTAGAGCCTTCTTCTTAGAGGGACCTATGAGTGAACCCAGTAAAAATCCACCATAATAAACCTTGCTTCAATTCATCAAATAGATGGATTCTGAAACTCCTTACACAAAACTAGCACCGCCTGGGTTTAACGGTGATAATTATCACATCTGGGCAGCAAGAATGGAGGCTCACCTAGAAGCAAATGACCTTTGGGAAGCCGTTGAGGAAGACTATGAAGTTCTTCCTTTACCAAACAATCCAACTATGGCTCAGATAAAAAATCACAAGGAGAAGAAAGCAAGAAAGTCAAAGGCAAGAGCTACTCTGTTTGCTGCTGTCTCACAAGACATTTTCACCAGAATCATGACGATCAAATCGACATTTGGGATCTGGAATTTCCTCAAAGAAGAATATGAAGGAGATGAAAGAATCAAGGGAATGCAAGCAATGAATCTGGTTAGAGAATTTGAGATGCAGAAAATGAAGGAGTCTGAAACAATTAAGGAGTATGCAAACAGACTTCTTAACATTGCTAACAAGGTGAGGTTGTTAGGTTCTGATTTTTCTGATTCAAGAATAGTTCAGAAAATACTAGTGACTGCTCCTAAAAAATTTGAAGCTTCTATTACTTCATTGGAAAATACTAAGGATCTTTCAAAGATCACATTGGCAGAACTTGTGAGTGCTATGCAGTCCCAAGAGCAGCGAAAGTTGACGAGACAAGATGGTGCAGTCGAAGGTTCTTTACGAGCCAAGCACCATTATGGAGAAACCAGTAGAAATAAGCATGTCAAGATGAACCAGCCATCAGGCAGCAAAAATAGTGCAAACAACCAAAACAATGGTAGGGGTAAAAAGAAAAACTACCCACCTTGTCAGCACTGCGGAAAGTTGGGTCACCCACCATACAAATGTTGGAAACGACCAGACGCAAAGTGTAGTAAATGCAATCAGCTTGGACATGAAGTTGTAATTTGTAGGAGCAAATTTCAGCAGCAACATGAAGCTAATACCCAAGTTGTTAAGCAAGATGAAGAAGATTATATTTTTGCTGCAACATGCTATTCGACGAGGAGTAATTCTGAATGCTGGTTGATTGATAGTGGTTGTACGAACCACATGACATATGACAAGACTCTATTTAAGGATTTGAAGCCCACTGATGTTTCAAAGGTCAGAATAGGGAATTGTGGCTATATTACAGCAAAAGGAAAAGGAACCATTGCAATTTCAACGTGTTCAGGTATCAAAATTATATCTGATGTTCTTTATGTACCTGACATTGACCAAAACTTGCTAAGTGTAGGTCAGTTGATTAAAAAGGGATTTAAAGTATCCTTTGAAAATCAATACAGTCTTATCTACGACATTGCTGGCCGGGAAGTTCTACGGGTTAAAATGAGAGGTAAAAGTTTCTCGTTTGATCCAACAGGCGAGGAGCAGGCGGTCTATTTTACTCAAGTCAGCCCCACAGAACTCTGGAACAAGAGACTTGGCCATTGTCATCTTGAAAGAATGTTGAACATGCAAAGAAAAGGCATGTCAAGAGGTCTGCCAATACTTTCTGATAATTTACCAAATTGTAATGCTTGTCAATTCGGTAAACAAATAAGAAAATCATTCCCCAAATCATCTTGGAGAGCTTCTCAAAAGTTGCAGCTGGTTCACACTGATGTGGCAGGACCCCAAAGAACACCGTCACTACAAGGTAGTTTATACTTTATTCTTTTCATAGATGATTTTACAAGAATGTGCTGAATATTCTTTTTGAAATTTAAACATGAAGTGGCTGGAGTATTTATGAAGTTCAAGAAAATGGTGGAAACTCAAAGTGGCTGCAAGATTCAATGTTTAAGATCTGACAATGGGACAGAGTATACATCAACAAAATTTAATCAATTTTGTAAAGAAGCTGGTATTGAGCATCAACTCACAGCCCCTTACACTCCACAGCAGAATGGGGTTAGTGAAAGGAGAAATAGATCGGTGATGGAGATGGCTAGATGCATGCTGCATGAGAAGGAGTTGCCTAAAACATTTTGGGCAGAGGCGGCTAACACAACGGTTTTTCTCCAAAATCGTCTTCCAACCAAAGTTTTGAAGGATAAAACTCCATTTGAGGCTTGGTATGGGTATAAGCTGTCACTAACCTTTCTTAAAGTGTTTTGGTTGTGTTTGTTTTGCACATGTTCCACAGGTTAAGCGTGACAAACTTGACAAGATGGCAACTCCGGGCATCTTTGTGGGTTACAGTTCAGTTTCAAAGGCCTACAAAGTGTATCATCCTCAAACCGGAAAGATGACTGTTACTAGAGATGTGCACTTTAATGAAGAACAACAATGGAATTGGGAGAACTCGCAAAGAACAATTAAACTATTTGGCAACATTGATGATAAGCATTCGGGACAGCAAACAACAGAGTTATTGCATGATGAATTAGAAGACGACCCCCCAGTCAGAGGCAAAAGGCTGTTATCTGACATCTATCAAAGATGTAATGTAGCAGTTTGTGAACCTGCTAGCTGCGAGGAAGCACAAAAGGACCAGAAATGGAAAATTGCAATGGAGGAGGAGATATCCATGATACAAAAAATAGAAAAGTCATTGGAGTTAAATGGGTTTTCAGAACAAAGCTTAATGCAGATTGCTCAATCAACAAGCACAAGGCCAGACTCGTAGTTAAAGGGTATGCACAAATTTTTGGTGTTGATTATTCTGACACTTTTGCTCCTGTGTCCAGATTAGATACAATTAGATTGGTGTTAGCAGTTGCTGCGCAAAATGGCTGGAAAATATTTCAGTTAGATGTTAAATCAGCCTTCTTAAATGGAGAGCTACATGAAGAAATATATGTAGACCAGCCAGAAGGATTCGTGAAGCAAGGTGAAGAAGATAAAGTATATCTTCTAAAAAAGGCTCTCTATGGCCTCAAACAAGCGCCAAGGGCTTGGTACAGCAAAATTAATGATCACTTATTAAGCATAGGCTTTGCAAAAAGCTTATCCGAGTCCACTCTTTATGTGAAACATAAGGGAAATAATTTTCTCATAGTTTCCCTCTATGTGGATGATCTTTTAGTGACAGGAGATGACGCAAGGCTAGTTGACGAGTTTAAGCAAGAAATGATGCAAGCTTTTGAAATGACAGATCTTGGTCTCATGACCTATTTTCTTGGAATTGAGATTAAACAAAGTGAGAATGAAGTGTTAATTTGTCAAAGAAAATATGCAAAGGAAATTTTGAAAAAATTTCAAATGGAGGAATGCAAATCTGTTAGCACACCACTGAATCAAAAGAAGAAGTTTAGCAAGAATGATGGTGCTGAAAAAATTGATGAAGGATATTACAGAAGCTTGATTGGATGTCTAATGTATCTCACTGCAACAAGGCCGGACATTCTATTTGCGGTAAGTCTCTTGTCTCATTTTATGCACTGTCCAAGTGAAAT
The DNA here is from genome assembly GCF_029867415.1 of Vicia villosa. Lineage (NCBI taxonomy): Eukaryota > Viridiplantae > Streptophyta > Magnoliopsida > Fabales > Fabaceae > Vicia > Vicia villosa. The sequence continues at coordinate 370,112 of NW_026705699.1, forward strand.
TCATTTGCAAGCAGCAAAAAGAATATTGAGATATGTTAAAGCACTACTAATTATGGAGTCAAATTTGATAAATGTCAAGAATTCAAGTTGTATGGATTCTCTGATAGTGATTGGGCTGGATCCATTGATGATATGAAGAGCACTTCAAGATACTGTTTCAACCTAGGCTCAGGAGTATTCTCATGGTGCACAAAGAGGCAAGAGATTGTAGCACAATCCACCGCTGAGGCTGAATTTATAGCAGCAACAGCCGCTGAAAATCAAGTTTTATGGTTGAAGAAGGTTTTATGTGATTTATCTTTGCAGCAGAAGAACAAAACAGAAATTTTTGTTGATAACCAGGCTGCAATTGCTATTGCAAACAATCCAGTATGTCACGGGAAGACTAAACATTTCAACATCAAGCTCTATTTTTTGAGAGAGATGCAACAAAGTGGAGAAGTAAACTTAGTTTATTGCAAGTCTGAAGATCAATTGGCTGACATGTTTACAAAGCCATTACCTATCAACAAATTTGAATATCTAAGGCAACTGATTGAAGTTTGCCGTTCCTAAAGCAAGGAGGAATATTAAACAAGTGCTTTTGTAACTGCTAGATTTTTTATTATTATTTATTTTATTGTTTCAGTTTTTAGCAACCTAGTCAATTAGTGGTTGCTATACTCTAGGAGCAAGCTAGTAGTAGTTGGCTAGTAGTAGTTGCTATACTTTAGGAGCAAATTAGTTTAATTATTCAATTCCCTAAAATCCTGGTTACGTGGGATAGCATTCAGTTTTTTCCTTTCCATTATTTATTGTAACGTTACTATTGATCAAAAATCAATTCCTTTCCCTAACCATACTGTGTTACTTCTCTGCCACTCTATTTGTTATTTTCTGCCATTAAACTAACAGTTATTTATTTAATTTTTGGTGTATCTTTCATTTCAATCAAATATACTGTTACATGATATACATTTTACTACATGTTAGTAAAATAATCAACGACAATTCAATAAATCTACATAACTTTGCCAGAAAGGTTAAACTTTGGATGAGTCAAAACAGATGAAAATTTTCAAGTGTGACCCACACCATTTACATTGGAGAAGAGATAGTAATTATCTTCATCATCTACACAACTATGTCAATAATGGTGCTGTCAAAGAGTTGGAAGGATGGTGGAAATCCATTGTGCAAGTTACTATCACACCAAGTAATGCACAAACTGCAGGAACAAGACCCAGCCCCAGCCTTGTGATTGAAGGTGGGAACTGATGAATTACAAAGAGCTGTGGAGAGACATCTGCATTCATAATTTGAAATTTTGTAAGGGTACATATCAGATAAGTTCGGCCAGGTCTAAACTCAGACTCATCCGAGCCCGCCCTGGTTTCAAACCATCCAAGCAAAGCAGGCCGGCCCCATAAGTGGCCGGACTCAGACATAGTAGCAAGAGACTTGATTCTCGTTAACTGCCCTCTTGTAGACAAGGAGACATATATCATAATGACAAATAAATTGGTCATTAAGGACTCAAAGCATTCAAAACCTAATATAAACTAGTGACCATCATACCAAACGGTCAGTCACTTTTTATACAATTTAGAACCATAGTTGCGACTCTGACTAACTCTGCTATCAAATAGTGCACTCTGCCCGTGCAGTAAGATAATTAAAGAGATAATATAATTTATAAAACAAGTTTAAGAAACTTACTTTGATAAGACTGAAGAATATATAAAGCAATCCCACACGACAATTTGTCCAGAAAGCTTAATGATCCAACAACAAAAGCACAGCCATTAAGATTCTCTCCAATTAGAAAATTTTGCATGCTTACACCAGTTACCTATTAATGGCAAGAAAATTGATCTTCAAAACAGCCGATAATAAAAGATAGAAGATTCCTTTTCTTTATAGACATCTAACAAGTAAAAATCAGATCATACCATCATGAGGGCATTTGCTATGCCAATAAATACTGAAATTATGTACATGGCATAACTCATATGCTTAGTTAAAAGCATGATCACTGAGCCACACAAAATCCAAAGAACGCATCCAGCAGAGAAATAAGCCTTGAGAAGTTTGCCTGTCCATGCAATCTCCTACAAAAGAGTACACAAATTTAACAGCGTAGATTGACAAACTAAAAATGTTGCGAAAAAAAATATCTATCTATTAAGGATAGAGTTTTAATAAGCGAACCTGTAATGCGATAGATACAATGAAACAGCTGATGTATATGATAGCAGGAACCTATTCAATCATCGTCAAATAGTGTTATCAGCGTCGTCGTAGTTCAAACTTCAGACTGTATAATCATATAAAAAATGAAATGAATTTAAAATGGACAAAATTTGCTGTGTACCAAAGCTTTGGCTGACTGAGCCATTTGTAGGTCATTGATCACATAGAAAGCAAGGTAGGCCTGAAAATAATCCATTTGGGAAAGCTTATGGAAACAACTTATAATATGTCCATGAACGGTTTTCAACTTATTTCTATAAACTCTCTAGGATAGTTTATGAAAATTGAACAACTTATAACTTGAATAAGAATTGTTTACTTCATTTTATTGTTATAGAAATTGCTTATTCACAATCACTTATATGATAAAAGCTTATGCCATTCGTACTTAATTAAGTTGTTATCTAACTGTTATCTTTCGTTGGAAATTCAATGCAGCCATGAAGTTTCAGTTTTCTCCAAATTATGTTCCTAAAGATGTCTTCCTCAAACACAATTTAATTCAATTTGTGAAACACATTAAGCCTTTCATCTTCCAAGATAATGAACACATAAAATAAAGAAAGAAAAAATTTCCTAACCTGAGAAACGTTGAGAACTAATCTTGTGAGGACATAAATAATAGCAACTTGGTAATATAAAACTCTCTTAAACCAGTAAGCCCATGAAATCCTCCCACGAGTCTTTCCGTATATGTCCATTTGCAAACTACGAAGAAAACATAATATTCAGTTTCTCACAACAATAACTGAAAGGGCTGAAGCAACCTATTCTATATGACAGTTTTTATAGGGATATAATGAAGATCTCGAAGCATACCTGGGTTCTTTTGTCGCAAGATGAAATATGCCCACAAAGCAACATCCTATAAAAATCGAGACATATGCAATCCAACGGTACTGCTCATTTGAAATTAGAACAAAGTGAGTATGCTCGACAACATACGATCATTGATAGATCCAAAACCAAAAAATATTTCATCTTAAACATACCTGATTCTCAACATTAGCATACGTTTTTCCATTGACAACAGTGAATACTATCAGAGCAATTGCATATAAACTCAGGTTGGCAACCTATAAAGATATAACTATATGCCTTAGCAAGAAATACGAACATGCAACCTATTTCTTTTATATCTATAAATAACTTTATCGAAAAGCTTACCATGGTAAAAGCATTGCGACAGCTAGCCAATGCAACTCTGCTTGTTGAGTTCAGCGTTATGCAACTCACCATGGACCTTCATGAAACAATTCAATGAAGACACTAATGAACATGACTTCAAATTGAAGAACTGAGAAACTATGCTTTTCATTTACTACTCATTATCTTTTCCTTTGAATGATAACATAAAACATTTTCAAATCAGCAATTCCTAACATTTACAAAAGAAAAAGAAAATTTTGAAAAAAGTCATTACATGTGCGAGACCTGAGTAGCAGCCCACCCCAAGTTGAAAATTGCAGCAAACATGCTGTAACTCACGGTTTCAAAAGTAGTTGAATCAGAAGTAAGAATTGTGCATGGTAGACAACGACCAAAAACAGAAGAAAATGAAATAGCCACCAATAAAGATCCGGCGCCATGCCATATCTTGAAACGTCCGTATCTGTCTATCTATCAAGCAAAATAACAGAAGTAAGCATTTCTATCAAAAGAAGATCTGAAAAGCGAAGAAAACAAATCCGATAAGGAAAAAAAGAGCAGCACCAAAAGTAAACAGAGCGACAAACTATTAAAGTTTCTTAAAATCATATGAAAGTAAAAGCTAGATTAGTATTAGTTCAATCAAATGGTGTTCAGTTCGTGTAACATCCAAACTAAATGTTGAAACTCACAATAGATATCCGTTACCTACGTTATAAAAGATGATTATATTAGGAACACGCGAATGTTCTTAGTGACGGAAGCATATAAGTATTTCCCTGGTGTCAAAAGAAAAAGAATTGTTTAAATACCAGTTCACCAACAAATATAGTGGCAAATGCATCCGCCACTTGACCTGAAAGCATCACAATAGCTGCATTCCTGTGAAAAGGGGAAAATGAAGAAAGAAATGTAAAGATAACTCTTTGCCGAAGCCACAAACAACAGTTAACTTTTTCTCGAATCCTACATTTCAGTATTCCATTACTTCAATTAATAAGCAATTGCGTAAAAGTTAATTACACTAGTCGAAACAAGTGCAAAACCTTAAATAGAAACAAGTTGATCATAAATAGCATGCACCTCGGTGAAAATCCAATATCTGTCAAGAACAATAACAGATAGGTGAACCAACAAGCGGAAGTTATGTCATTGAGCATGTGTCCCATGCCATAGTAAAATATAGGCCCTCTTCCAAGGGCTTTGGTGAATCCAACATCTTCTTCAACGGCAGTATCCATCAACGCCCTTTAGATGGAAACAAAAACAAACCTATCACGTATCAAATCAAGATTTTAGCTGGCAATCTTTCTTGAAGAATTCGCATTTACTTATCCCTCATTATAGAGGTGCTATAGCGTAGCAGAATACAAACAGATCGCTATTGCTCAAACATATCAACAGTGTGCACTTAAACTGAAATTCTTGATGCCATATTGGTCAATCAATTTGGAAAAAGGTGAAATCACAAAGATTATTAGTCTACAATACTTTCCCTCAAGGTCACTCCATCAATAAAATGTCACGTCAAAATCTTATCATATCTCATATTTAAAGCATAAAACACTCTAAATAGAAAGCGATCCACATCACTCGAGTAGCTCCTTATTACAATTTCTAGGTTTAGAAAATCTCTGCAATGGCATAGCAACTACAATTCTGGTCATGCAATACAAATGATCAGAACATAACAGTAACAACAAACACAATTTAGAATCTCAGATTCAAAAACCTCTATTGTGAAGAAAAAAAACAAACACATTGCATGCATAACCAATGAAAAACACTAACAATACTCCAGCAGAAAAACACAATCTCTACGAACAAACAGCAACTACAGCACCGAAAAAAGACATTAAACTCCAACCTTTTTCATTACCAAGAATCACAAATCATTAAGCAGACAAAATTCAACGCATGCAAAGAAAAAAACAAAAACAAAAAAATCCAGAATAGGCAAGTTCATGAGTAGGGTCTTTGATCACATACAGTACAAAAATAGAATCTTAAAACTTGAAAGCTACGCAAAGCAAGAATTCCATCAAAAAGGAAAGCAACAGAAAAATGGACACAAACAATATTCAAAAAGAAGATAAAATAAAATATCCTTACAGCGTAATAGCTTTGGAATAAAAGGTATAATATTTAAAAAAATTATAGATAGATAGATAGATTCAAGAAATTGTCTTGTTCTTATGATGACAATTTTGATAGGCTATTGGAAGCGGTTGTGTGCAGTTGAGGGATGCATGTTATTGTTGACTGTGACAAATTTGGTTTGGTGGGGGATTCTGTCGAATGACAATAATATCCCTCAATGGTTTCTTGCTTCATTCATTCATATGTTGTCCAATCGACACGTTATGATGCACATTGCCATGTGTTTCTTGATTCTTTGAGCTACTGGTCAATGCATTCCATTCATTTTAATTTTTGTGTTATGGAGTACAAATGACCTCTTAATGTCATCAATTATGTATGATTTCATCTTCTAACTCTTGTTGGGATACATCATTAAACGTGACTTATCTATCAAAGTTTACTAATTGATGGAGTTGATTAAATTTCTGACAACCCTGCATTATAAAGAGGGAAATAATGCCGGTTTTAAAGACTTGTATATGTCAATCCTCATGCAGGGTTTAAATCATGTTTCATTTTAGAAATTAATCTTAAACAATCTATTCATCCAACTGAAAAACTGATAAGGTAGAAAACCAAATAAAAAATTGAAACAATCAATTGTTTGGTATGTTTCATCTAAGTAGTGAATGTACATAAATTACCTATTTTGATTATCCTTTGCAATGGTAGAATGTAGGAGAACCATGGCTGGTTGCTAGCTGTTTAGTGTTGAAGATGGATTATCTCAGAGTTGTCACAAAAAGATGTTGGCTTTTCATGAAAAATATATAAAAAGTTGTGAGATATTGGATCGAACTCTAGTATGGTCGAAGAGTAGCTTCTTGGTTCGACAAGATTAAGCATGAAGTCGAAGGTTGTTCACATGCTTGTGTCGAAGATGCTAGGGTTGTTAGCATGTTAAATTAAGTTTTAGTGTTTAAACCCTAATTTGTTAAGTTAGCTTGTTTATTAAGTTGGCTTGTGTAATGGGTCTTATGGAAAAAGCCCATTAGTTAGTATGTTAGGTTTTATTATAAATAGCATACTAGTCTCTCATCATTGCTAAGTCGCAAATCCTAATTTAGGGTGAGAGAGGTTATTTGTTATTCTTGTAAACTTGTAATCTTGTTTTCTAAGAGAAAGTAAAAGAATAACAGTTATAACCAATTCCTTGTGTTCTTCTTATCCTCCCTAATTCCCTATTATATTTTGTTCTTGACATCGTTTTTCACAACAAATTGGTGCGGTGAGCGTGGAGAAGATTCCTTCAACAAAGTATGAGATTAGTGGATGATTTCGGTATGTGACGCTTGAAGATGAAAGCCTTACTAGTTCAGCAGGGTTGCTTGGAAGCGTTGAAGGGAGAGGCAGCCATGAATACAGAATTGACGGTAGCGGAGAAGACGAATATGATCGAGAAAGCACACAACGCAATTTTGTTGAGCCTTGGTGATAAGGTTCTCCGGCAGGTATCAAAGGAGACGACTGCATCAGGGTTATGGGTGAAACTTGAAATTTTGTATATGACCAAATCGCTGGTAAATCGACTCTACCTGAAGCAAGCTTTGTATTCATTCAAGATGATTGAAGACAAAGTGTTGGCTGAGCATTTGGATATGTTCAACAAGCTGATTCTTGATCTTGAAAATATTGATGTGAAGATTGATGATGAAGATCAAGCGCTGTTACTATTGTGTTCTTTGCCTCGATCACATGCTCACTTCAAAGAAACTCTCTTGTACGGAAGGGAGTCTCTGACGTTTGAAGAAGTTCCATCAGCCTTGTATTCTAAGGACTTGAATGAACGAAAGGAGCATAAACCTTCGACTGTTGGTGAAGGTTTGGGCGTTAAAGGGAAATTCTTGCGAAAGGATGGTAAGTTCGACAAGAAGAAGGGAAAAAGCCAGTCAAAGTCTTATAGTGGCGAAGCATCTGGTATTCGATGCTATCATTGTAAGAAGGAGGGTTACACGAGAAAGGTGTGCCCTGAACGCCTGAAAGATCATAGAGGTAAGGATAATGGAAATGCAGCCATTGTTCAAGATGATTTTGAATCATCTGATGTTCTTGTGGTTTCAAGCAGTGACTCGAGAAGAGAGTGGATTATGGATTCAGGTTGCACTTGGCACATGACTCCAAACAAAGACTTGTTCGAGGAATTATATGATCAAGATGGTGGATCAGTAATTCTGGGAAACAACAAGGCTTGCAAAATTGCAGGTGTTGGATCTGTGAGATTCAATCTCCATGATGAGTCAATAAGTTTGTTGACTGAAGTCAGGTATGTTCCTGATTTGAAGAGAAATCTACTTTCTCTTGGTGAATTCAACAAGAAAGGATATGTTTTCCAAGGAGAGAAAAATATCCTAAGAGTCATGAAGGGATCGAAGGAAGCCTTGAGAGGCGTGAAGAAACAAGGCTTGTATACCCTTGAGGCTGAAGTTCTAAGTGGTTCGAAAAATGTTGCATCCACGAAACCTTTGTCGAAGACAGAGCACTTGAGATTGGACCATGACAGTGAAAGGGGTCTGGTCGAATTAGGGAAACAAAATCTCCTTGGTGGAGACAAAGTCGAAAAGCTGAAGTTTTGTGAACCCTGTGTACTTGGGAAATCTTGCAGAGTGAAGTTTAACAAAGGCAAACAAAGAACACATGGATCCCTTGATTACGTCTATGCTGATCTTTGGGGGCCTGCAAGGTGTCCATCACATTCATGAGCAAGGTATTTTCTATCCATAGTTGATGAATATTCCAGAAAGTTATGGGTATTCATCCAGAAGACTAAGGATGAAACTTTTGAGAATTTCAAAAGTTGGAAGACTCTGGTAGAAAATCAGACTGGCAGGAAGATCAAGAGGTTGAGAACCAATAATGGCCTTAAATTTTGCTATGAAGCGTTTGACAGCTTTTGTGCTGACTCTGGTATTGCAAGGCACAGAACTACTGCAGGTACTCCACAACAAAATGGTTTGGCTGAAAGGTTTAATCGAACTATTTTGGAGAGAGTCAGATGCATGTTGACTAGTGCTGGGTTAAAGAAGGTAATCTTGGCTGAGGCTGTTTCGACAGCAACATATCTGATAAACAGATGTCCTTCGACAGCGTTAGATATGAAGACACCTGAAGAAGTTTGGTCGGGACATCCACCAGATCTCGACAAACTGAGAGTATTTAGCTGCGTAGCCTATGCTCACATTAGGCAAGACAAGGTCGAACCTAGAGCTCTGAAATGCATGTTCATGGGATACCCTGAAGGAGTCAAAGCTTATAGGCTATGGTGCCTATAGCCAGGTCACAGGAGGTGTATCACCAGTCGAGATGTAGTTTCAGTGAAGCTGAAATGGCTTTCAAGAAAACTGATGACGATGATGGTCGAAGTGCAGAAGAGCTGGAACAGGTAGAGATTCCTGTTGAGGTGGAGAAAGTTGATGCTGAATTGCATATTCCAGATGAAGTCGAAGAAGAAGCAGAAGATGCTGAGGAAGTTGAGGAAACTGCCGATTGTAAGTGCAAGCATATACTCATCAAGAGTTTTTGATTCATGGCAAACATCGTCAGTGAACAAATATTAAGCTACTAGTGAATGATATAAGGAAAAGCAAGATTTTGGCACTCTAGGACATCTTAGGTCGACTCAACACAAGTCTAGGTCGACCTAGAATGCTTCAACATGATGTGGAAGAAAAATGTTCCAGTTAGGTCGACCCACCATGCCTTTAGGTCGACGCAAACTGAAGTGAATAAAGAAGCTTCACTTCTGCTCACTTTAGGTCGACTCAACCAATTTCCTAGGTCGACCTAAATTGAAGAAAAGTCACAAGAACCAAAAACAGATGCTGTTAGGTCGACCCAGTACTTCAATAGGTCGACTCAACTGAAGAAAAAGTTTAATCTGCTGAATCTGTTCCATTTAGGTCGACCCAAGTAACTTAGTAGGTCGACCTATCACCCCAAAACTTCCCAAATTTTTGTGTTTGCCTTAACCAACTCTGCTAGCACCTATATATATCTTTATCAGCTAATTATTAAAGATAACACCAATAACTGAAAGATACACAAAGTCTTCTCATCTTCTATCTTCTTCTCAACTCCAACACAATTACACACAACAATTATTGTGGTGAGGGTTTGTGATCAAGATTGATAACGTACATGGAAAGGAATTAAAGGTTCCCAGTGGGTGAAGATTTGTGGGGTTTTTGGTGAATAAAATATGCGGATTTTGTCCTCCAAGATTGGTGAATTTTGGGGGGTTTTTGTCAAGAGGCTTCATCAACGATTCAGCTGAGTGTGGAAGTTGAAGAACAAGGGTTCGAGCAATTCACAACACTGCAGAAAGGGAATCAACGATAAGCTCTTGGAGGATACTTGATCTGGCTCAAGATCAAGGGGAAGAAGATACAAAGAATCAACATATTCAGTTTATCGTTATTGCTTTGTTATCTTCTTTGTATAAACTCTTTTCAATCATAATGAAAGACATCCCAATTCCCGTTTGGAATTGGGGGCAGATGTAGTCGTAGCGAGGACGGTCGACGAACTGCCTGAACAAATATCGTGTTCGTTATCGCTTTTATCTTTTCATTAAGTTGTGCTTAATTCTGGTTACAAGCGCAAATTGATTAACGTATCAAAGTGTTAAACTTGTGTGATAAGATTCTGCATAAACATCACAAGTCACCACACATTGATTCATAACTCAATTTAGTCATTATACACCAAGTGTTTGATATATTGCTTTCTTTATTAATCAAGTCATTGAAAATAAGTTTATCCAAGTAAACACTTAAACGATTTATCACATTATAACTTGTTGATTCTGTAATAGTTTTCATCATCAAATCATAATCAGTTTGTGGTTTAAAACATATCTGATCCTTCCCGTAGCGGTTTGGAATAGACGCGAGTCAATCTCTAAACACTTTCGCCATGATTTTTTAAGGAAATCCGATTAAATTATGAAGTATCTATTCACCCCTCCTCTAGATACGTAAGCCTAGCATCTAACAAGTGGCATCAAGAGCTCTGGTTCATTCCTTGCTTCGAGAAATACTTATCGGATAAATGGCTTTCAGACCTAAAGGGGCTCACAATAGAGCTCCAGTTTTCAACGGTGAAAACTATGGCTATTGGAAGGATTGTATGTGTGTTCATATCAACTCCATTGATAGGAACATTTGGACAGCCATCGTTAATGGTCCTTTTGAAATTACTATGACCAATGCGGCAAGTGCTGTCATTCCTAAACCAGAAACTAGTTGGAATGCTGATGATGAAAAGAAGTACGGATACGATTGGAAAGCGAGAAATATTCTGATCTCAGCTCTAGGATTTGATGAATACTATTGCGTTTCCCATTGTAAAACTGCTAAGGCCATGTGGGACACATTGAAATTTGCACATGAGGGCACGAATGATGTTAAACTAGCTAGAATCAACACGTTAACTCAAGAGTTTGAACTCTTTCATATGGAAAGTGGTGAATCCATTGAAAATATACAAAAGAGATTCGTACATCTTATAAATCGTTTAAATTCCCTTGATAGACCTGTTTCCAATGCAAATGCTACTAACAAAGTTTTAAGATGTTTAAACAGGGAATGGCAACCCAAGGTTACAGCTATAAAGGAAGCAAATGACCTAAATACCTTAGACATCACCACTCTCTTTGGTAAACTTGAAGAACATGAGAAACACCTTAAATGCCTTGACATGCATGAGAAAAAGGTAAAGAAAGATAATAACATGGAGAAAGAGGTAGATAAGAAGTCAATAGCTCTAAAGACTTCAAGCTCCAAGACCTCAAAGCAAGAGCAAGAGGATAGTGATACAAGTGATGAGGAGGACTCGGATGATGAGGAAATGGGACTGTTTGTGGGAAGATACAACAAATACATAAGGAAAAATGGAGCAAAACACTCCGACAAAAGTTTAATTAACTATAGGAAGCAATTCAACAAGTCCAAACAAAATGATAACAACAAAAGAAAATCCAAAGGTCCTTATTTCAATTGCGGCAAAGTTGGTCATTACAAACCGGATTGTCCATATCTCAATAAGGAGAAAGACAAGAATCAAAGCAAAGGTCAAAACAAGCCTAGAAGAGCTTATATAGCATGGGAAAGTGACTCCTCAAGTGAAAACTCATCAAGCGATGAAGAAGAATCTGCAAACTTATGTCTTATGACTCATCAACACAAGAAAAAGAAACGTGTAAGTCATCTTAAACCTGAACTTGTAGATAAGGTATCTCATGCTCAATTAAAATTAGCTTTTGAAGAACTACATAGAGATGCAATTGAGGCTTTCAAACTTTTGGCCTCAAATAAGAAATTTTTTCCATATCTTGAATCAAAAGTTGAGAAGACCGAAAAGAATATGGAAGCCTTAAAACAATCTATGCTAGATATTCAAAAGAATAAAATTGAGGAAGATCCTCCATCATGGTTTGGTTGTGAGACATGTCACATTTGGCAAAAAGAAGTAAGAGATCTAAAGGCCAAATTAGATAAGGCTCTACAACCAAAAGTGACTTTTACGGTTGATCCTAATAAGTTCAAAAGATCGTATACTCCTTTATATAGCAAATACACTTTTGTACCAAAAGTATCAACTAGCAAAACAACATATTGTCATCATATTAATTGTCACTATTGTTTCAAAAAAGGACACACCATTGAAAAATGCAAATTTAGGAGGATTCTAGTTCCTAAAGGAGTATTTCAATGGTTGCCTAAGTGCAACAATTTATGTACTCACTACCAAGGACCCAATGAAAATTGGGGACCTTCCACTCTAAATTAATTTTGCAGGAAAAGTGTCTTGACATTGCCGAAAGGTTGTGGTTCCTTGATAGCGGGTGTTCAAGAGACATGACGGGAGACATATCACTTTTTGTTGAGTTTCATGCAAAGAAAAATGGGTATGTCACCTATGGAGACAACAATCGGGGAGCTATACTTGGTAAAGGAAGTGTAGGTAACCCATCTACCACAACTATATCTGATGTTCTACTAGTAGAAGGTCTTAAACATAATCTCTTAAGTATTAGTCAATTGTGCGACAAAGATTTCAAAGTAACTTTCACAAATTCTGGTTGTACAATTGAACATATTAAGAAAAGAGACATTGTGTTTAATGGCACAAGAGTAAACAATTTATATGCTAAACTTGGATGAATTGTCTAAGTCAAATGCCAAGTATCTTATTGCTTTAGGAGAAGATTCATGGCTTTGGCATAGACGCCTTGCTCACATAAACTTTGACTTACTAAATAAGGTTGTCACAAAGGATTTAGTAATCGGCTTACCAAAAATAAAGTTTTCAAAAGATCATCTATGTGATGCATGTCAAAAGGGGAAACAACCAAAAGTGTCTTTTAAATCAAAAAATGTGGTTTCAACATCACGACACCTTCAACTTCTTCACATGGATCTCTTTGGCCCTTCAAGGACTAAAAGCATAGGTGGAAACATCTATGGTTTTGTTATTGTCGATGATTACTCTAGATTTTGTTGGACAATCTTCCTACCTAGTAAGGATCAAACATTTCCAGCATTTACTCAATTTGCAAGGTTATGTCAAAATAAAATGAACACTAAAATAGTTGCAATCCGTAGTGACCACGGTGGAGAATTTGAAAATTATCATTTTGAAAAATACTGTGATAAACATGGAATTAAACATAACTTTTCAGCTCCTAGAACACCACAACATAATGGGGTGGTCGAACGTAAAAATCATGTTCTAGAAGAGTTGGCAAGAACAATGCTCAATGAAGGAAATCTACCCAAATATTTCTGGGCGGATGCTATTAGCACCGCATGTTATGTTTTGAATAGGATACTAATTCGTCCTATACTAAACTAAACACCATATGAACTATTAAAGGGTAGAAAACCAAATGTGTCACACCTCCACGTATTTGATTGCAAATGTTTTGTGTTAAACAACGGTAAAGATAACCTTGGTAAATTTGATGCTAAAGCGGACGAAGGCATATTTCTTGGTTACTCTGAATCTAGTAAATCATATAGGATTTACAACAAAAGACTACTTATAGTTGAAGAGTCAGTTCATGTGTCCTTTGATGAATCTTACTCAAAATGTGTCGAGAAAGGTATCTCTTTTGATAGTGCAGGCCCATCTACTGAAGATATTGTCAAAGAAAAGGAAGAAGAAAGTGAGATTATCAAAGAGGAAGATGCTAAGGAAGAGAAAGATGAATCTCATGATAGCGTCGAAAAAGAAAACATCTCAAGCAACGAAGAACTTCCAAAGGCCTGGACAAACGTAAAAGATCATCCAATTGACAACATATTAGGTGACATTGTTGCACCCCAAAATTTGCCCTCTTTATCCGTACCATAAGTTATAAATGACGTTTATTTCGTCGTTTGAAAATCAAAGAAAATTATAGAGTTTCCATTAGTTCGAGATTATTGAGTCAAGGGGGCTTGTGGAGTGAATTGCAAAAGAATGAGTGATGGTACAAGGTTATGAGCTTAAGGAGCGCGTTGTGTTCAAGGCTACATTCTTTCTAATATTCTTGGCTTGACGCATGATGCTGGTTGAATTGGTGAATCGAATTGAGTTAAGGGTTTTCATTGGAGATGCAGATAAATTGGAATTTATGCCCTAAGAATTGAAATGGATTTGAGTTCAAAAATAATCAAAGATGATTAAAATTTCTTAAACATTTTTGGGTGTAAGTTCTTGAGATTTAAATAACATCGTTCAAGTGCAAGTGAAAAAAGAGAAGAAATGATTTGCGTATTAGAGATGTGTCTTCGAGTTCAAAAAAATTACCAGATTACAATAACGTGTCAAGTTCCATTCAACATCATCAAGTTCATTCAAAAATACAAAACAAATATCATTCAAGTCAATATTGTTCAATTTCAAACATTCACTCACTCAAAATTCAAGTGTCCAAGGGTTACAAAATATACAAAAGTTTCAAAATTCAAGTGTCCATGGGTTACAAAATATACAAAAGATTCTATTCATTACAAGTACACCTACCCGACCCAAGTCATAATAAACAATTCCACAAAAAAAAAAACAAACAAGTGACACAGTTCACAACAGAAGAACCAAAAAATTCTGCATCAAATAAACCGCCTAGGCTCGACACTCTCCTCATAATTTTCCATCCAAGATTCACCAGCTTCGTTGCTCATGGATTCAGCAAAAAGAATTTCATAACAGAAAATAATCAGAACAGAAAAAAGGAATAACCGAATCGTAACAAACTTTTTGAATCCCCTCTCTCTCAATTCAATCTTCAACGCAACAAGCTCTAATTATCATCACTGAGTCTTGAATCTTCGTTTTCAACGCAATAGCGATTATCTCCAACAACTTCAATCTTCAATCTTCATTCACAAAACCTTCATTAACCTCGGCTTCTTCATCTCCATAACCTCAGAATTCATCATCTGCATCGAATCCAACAGAATCACCAATCACCATAGCCTACAATCATCTTCCTCCTTCATTCTCCAAGAACTCACAAGAAAATTCTGCAAAACTCTTCATCATCTTCAATCATCGCACTCCACCTCCTTCGTGAATCATCATCGTAATCTTCTCCATCATCAACCTTCACCGATTCTTTATCCATCAAATCTTCACCACTTCACGATTCTGCATAATCCTTATTCAACTCTGAGAATCGCGCAATCATCATCTTCGCAATACCTCGCAAAGCTCTCCATCACGCAACCTGCAACAAACCTTCAACGTATAACATCATCACCAACAACGCTTCACCGATCAGAATAACTCAACTACACTTCTCCGCCACGATTCGTCGGCACATGTCAAAACACAATCGAGTTTAGAAAGAAGAAGAAGAGAAGGAACAGAGTTGAACGCAAGGTCTCAGAGAACTCACCTTGCTGTTGAACTAGTCATCTTCTCCACGACGTCGAAGAAGCATCGAATTCGAATTGAGCTCCAATAGAGAACGAAATCAAAACGTTGAAAACGAGACAAGCGAAAGAACTTGAGACAGAGACGTTGGTGTGTCATTGAAGTCGTCGGAGAGAGGGAATGATGCAAGGACGAATGTGGCGATGAACGAAGGTCTTCGCCAAAGAGGACATGGCCGCCGCGCCGTTCGTCCTTGAAGAGAAAGTTGAGGATTGGTTTACTATTGTGAGAGATGAGATCGAGAGATGAGAGGACGGTGAGATGATGTTATTTGTTAACGGCGGCGAGTGAGATGCGTCGGAAAAGGCGGAGAAGGTGGATACAGCCGCCGTATCGGGAAGAAGGTTTGGAAACTCAATGAGCGATTCCGGTAACCCTAACCCCTCCTTCATAGGGAATTCAATTAGAAATTGATTAATTGAGTTATTAATAGAAATTAAGCCTGGTTATGGTAATTATTAAGAAATCATGAGATTAATTAACTGAATAAATCTGGACTTAAGGAAATTTTGTTTAGATATGGTGGATTAGAATCTGAGAAATCCATGAATTGAACTTGGGCCGAAAATGCTGGTCTTCACCCCATCTGAGCCCATCACACCATGTCTTTTGGCTAAAATCCAGAAATCTGAACAAAAATAAAGTGCTTGGGCCTGCAATACCTTGGGCTGCGCCCTTACCTTAGATTGCACCACTGTTTTCACACATAAACCCTCATGTTTCACTTAATTCATATTAGATTTTGTTCGTTTTAACTAGTTTGTTGTCCATTATTTTTTAGTATAGAAAAATGTATGAAAAACAATAATTGTTGTTAGATGTTAACATGATAAAAATAATAAAAACATGTACTACTTTCCGTGTTAGATTTAATATTTTGGACATAGTTTTGTTCTACTGTTTTAGATAAAAATACCATGAAAAATAATATTCTTGTTAGATTTTGTTCTTAGAATTTAATTAGAATTTTACCTCAATTTTGTTTCATAATCCGATTAAGCGACTTTGTTCGCATTTCCTTGTTATTTCTAATAAGTGTGCTAGCTTGTGCAAGATACTTTGAGAGAGTTCGATTGGGATTCAATTGCGTTGTGTTCCACTTTATTTGTGGGACACGAACTTATTCCTGATCTCTCATCCATTAAGATGTATTCCTGTATTGTCTGGATTGTATTTCTTGCAGGTTGCTTGTGTGGTTGTGTTTGATACGCACCACATAGCGGTTGTGATTTATTTTCACACCGCATCGCTTTGACGCTTATGCTGGACTCCTGGCTTTGCTCGATGTTAGATTACGTGAAGTTTCTTAGTTCTGCTTGCGTTGCTAGCTCACTGCGGATTTGTTATCCGCTCGGTATCCCCTTTGTCCTTTTTAATCTTTCGCGCACCATACCTTGCCATGAGAAGTAGGGTAGGCATGCAGCATCATATTTGCCATGAGAAATAGGACCTAGGCATTCATCTGGCCAAGCCCTCGAAAGAGGCTCTGTTTTTGTTTGTTTACTATTTCTTGTCTCTTTCTTTTTACTTTCAGCCTGTCTCGGGTGGCTTTCCCCGTTGACAATAGCTTCGGGTGGCTTTCCCCATAAGCTAACAGTCTGTGGTGTGCCTGTCTCGGGTGGCTTTCCCCGTTGACAGTAGCTTCGGGTGGCTTTCCCCGTTAGCTAACAGTCTATGGCATACCTGTCTCGGGTGGCTTTCCCCGTTGACAATAGCTTCGGGTGGCTTTCCCCGTTAGTTAAGAGTCTGTAGTGTATCTATCTCGGGTGGCTTTCCCCGTTGATAGTAGCTTCGGGTGGCTTTCCCCGTTAGCTAAAGCACTTCCCCTGTCCCCAGGTCACTACTTCGGTAGTTTGCTTGCTTTACGAGCCGAGCTCGTTTGTGTGTTGCATTTGCATTGATTACTACTTTGGTAGTTTGTTTGCTTCTTGAGCAGAGCTCGATTGTATGCCATATGGTTGTGATGCTGGTTCACTATCTTCTTATCTGCTATGCCTGTTAGTGTGATATTTTTGTGATGCTTGTTCACTATCTTCTTATTTACGATGCTTGTTCGTATGATATCTTTGTGATGCTTGTTCACACACTTGCACATGTATGCCTGTTACATGTTGTTTGCGATGACTGTTCGCGTTATCACTTGTGATGCCTGTTCACACACTCACATTCGTGTATGCCTGTTACATGTTTGTTTTTCTATCTGCGATGCCTGTTCGTATGATATCTTTGCGACGCCTGTTCGCCTGTTTTTATTTGTGATGCCTGTTCACATGCCATGTTTGCTAGGATCTTTGTGATGCTCCTTGTTTGCATGCTCCCTTAGGGTGCTCGGTTCCGTTTCTCTAGGAGACGCGAATCGAGATAGAAACAGAAACTTTTGGGCCAAACTACGGCGCTCTGATTTCTCCATTGCACATTGGAGGTACGTAGGCACAGGGTACGAACACCCTAGCGAGCGAAATTTTCTTTTTGTTGTTGTTTTGTTTGACCTTTTCTTCTTATCTTGTTTGCCTATTATTTGCATGTTTCTGTTATCTTGTATATCTTTCCACTGCGTGTTTCCCTTTACACATTGCATGGTACACACACACACACCCTTAGATTAGAAAACTAGCAAGAATGGATCCTGTGGAGTACCACAGACGTGAGGGGTGCTAATACCTTCCCCTCACGTAACAGACACCCTTACCCGTTCTGTGAGACCTGTGCTATTATTTGGTTTTCTTCGATATTTTCCATTCCTGTGCGTAGGATAAATAGATGTTCGATGGCGACTTCATTGTATTTGTTTCGATGAGTTTTCCAGTTGCATCATACATCTCAAAGGGCGTTACAACACGCTCCAAGATAAGTAACTTTTGTCATCATTTTGCTTTTGTTTCACAAGTTGAGCCGAAAAACGCAAAAGACGCATTACTTGATGAGCATTGGCTAATGGCCCTGCAAGAAGAATTAAACCAGTTTAAAAGGAATGATATATGGGACCTTGTCCCTCATCCGGGAGAACATCAAGTAATTGGCACTAGGTGGGTTTTTCGTAACAAACTTGATGAAAACGGAGTTATTACTAGAAACAAAGCTAGGTTGGTAGCTCAAGGCTACAATCAAGAGGAAGGTATTGATTATGAGGAGACGAATGCTCCGTAGCACGTCTTGACGCAATTCGCCTCTTACTTGCTTATGCTTGCTCAAAAGACTTTAAGCTTTTCCAAATGGATGTTAAAAGTGCTTTTCTAAATGGTTACATTAATGAGGAGATCTATGTAGCTCAACCACCCGGTTTTGAAAACTACAAGTATCCAACACATGTTTACAAGTTGAAACGTGCTTTATACAGTCTCAAACAAGCCCCTAGGGCTTGGTATGAGCGTTTAAGCAAATTTATACTTAGTCAAGGATACTCTAGGGGTAAAGTTGATACTACTCTCTTCATTAAGAGAAAAGAAAAAGATATACTTCTGGTTCAAGTTTATGTAGATGATATAATATTTGGGTCAACTAATGCAAAACTTGTCAAAGAATTTTCTAAGCTTATGCAGAGTGAATTTGAGATGAGCCTCATGGGGGAATTGAACTTTTTCCTTGGTCTACAAATCAAGCAGCTTAGTCATGGAACTTTCGTTAGCCAAACTAAATATTGCATAGAATTGCTAAAGAGATTTGGAATGAGTGAGGCAAAGGAGATTGACACACCTATGGCAACAAATGGTAAACTAGACAAGGATGAAAACGGTAAAGAGGTTGATGTGAAATTGTACCGAAGCATGATAGGCTCACTATTATATCTCACGGCCTCAAGACCGGACATTATGTTTAGCGTATGTATGTGTGCAAGATACCAATCGTGCCCAAAGGAATCACATCTAAAGGCCGTAAAAAGAATTCTACGGTATCTCCGTGGAACTACTACATATGGTCTATGATATCCTAAGGGAAATGAATGCTACTTTGTGGGATTCTCCGACTCCAACTTTGCTGGATGCAAATCTGACAGAAAAAGCACCAGTGGCACATGTCATCTATTCTCAAATTCATTGATAAGTTGGCACATCAAGAAACAAGTATCAGTCGCGTTATCTACAGCTGAAGCAGAATACGTAGCTGCAGGAAGTTGCTGTGCACAGATATTGTGACTCAAATAACAACTTATTGATTTTGGCATCAAGCTCGACCGAATACCTATCATGTGTGACAAAACAAGCACCTTCAACTTAAGCAAGAATCCTATTCTACATTCACGAACCAAGCATATCGAAATAAGGCATCACTTCTTAAGAGATCATGTAGAAAAAGGGGAAGTTGTGTTTGAACATGTTGAGAGCAAGAAACAATTAGCGGACATCTTTACTAAACCTCTTGCAACCGAGCCTTTTGTCAACATTCGCAGAGAATTAGGGATATTGGATATCTCTAATTTGAGCTAAATGTTGTTATGACTATCTAATTATTTTCTAGTCTATCTATTGTTTATGATTATTCTAACATTCCTTTTTAGTGTGAAGGTAGTACGCAACCGGTCGAGGATCGTGCTACAAGGATCAAAGGAACATACTATCTCTCATATCATGATGACAAGTTATCTGAAAATCGAGAAAGCGGTAACATGTTTGTTGTTCACTTCCAAAAATATTATTGATTATGTAATATGCAATCAATTAACATGATTACAGTGACATCCTATGTGCTTCTCCATATATCTCAATTACATATACATTGTTCATCATGGGCATAATGTGTCAAGTTTAAGAATCACAATAATCGACATTACATATGATAGATTCAACATACATACTCAATTCCTGACAAATTTTTGCAAATTCATGCATTTTGAAACATTTTAAGTCGACCCAAGCTATGCATTACGTCGACCTATTGATGAAATTTTTTAAAAAGAAGAAAATACTGCCAGTTACGTCGACCTACCTATCTATAGGTCGATCTAATTTGCCTTCAATCAAAAAAATGAAGCCACTGCTTCATTTAGGTCGACGCAGAACTACTTTGGGTCGACGTACTGACATTTTATTTCCCAAATTAGGCTTTTTGAGTCGACCCGGCCCATGCATTCCATATCATCATTATCTCATATCACATGTTCTTCTTCCTCAAATCTCTCACCATACGACAACCCTAAATCCCTCTTCCACCAAATCTCTCAAATTCATCTCAAACTCTTAATTTCTTCACCAAAATCATCTCAACAATGCCTCCCAAGTCAAGAAAAGGAAAAGAAGTCGCGTCCCGATCCGCATCTCGACCGGTAAGTGCTCTCGCCCTTGTTCATCCAGATTGTAAGGCTGATTTTGAGAAATGGCATATGAAAAGGAAAATTATTAAGCAGTATGTGTACAACCCTAAGGTAGCCGACCGTATGAACATTCCTGAAATTACTAGTCTATTTCAACATCAAAATATTCATCCACTGTTGGAGTGCGATACCCCATATAACGAGGATATTGTTCGTGCTTTCTATGCGGGTTTACAGAAGGGTGATGGATGTTACTTTCAGTTTAAGATGGGCTCCCGCTCACACTATGTTAATGAACAAGTGTGGGTGAGTATTTTTGGTCTTACCATAACAGGTGATGAGTTTCGTATAGGGGATGGTGATTTTCCCGCAAATTATGATCATATGGCTTACATGAGATCAATTCTCAAGGACCCAACTGTTCTTGACAAGCCAAACAAAACCATAATTGCAGGGCATCTAAAGAGAAATCCTAGACTTCTAAACTGGATTATCTCCCGTATCATTCGACCATGGTCGGGTGGATACTCTAGGATTGAAAGGAGTGAGGTAGTGTTGATGTATTTGCTGGAAAATAGGACTCGTGTTCACTGGCCATACTTTCTAGCCACCAAATTCTATGAGGTCAAGTAGAAAACCACTGCTTTATGCTATGGATCTATAATTCAGAAAATTGTGAACCACTTCGGTATGACAATTGATGGGCTGACATACACCAGGATCAAACATCCTCAAGAATTCTCTCAAACCACTTTGAATCTTATGGGCTATCATTGGGATCCAAATAGGAAAGCATACTACCTCATACAAAAAGGGACTGGAAAAATCATCTGCAACTATGATGATCCTGCTGAATTTGGTCCACAAGGAGGAAATGAAGAGGAAGAACATGATTTTGACACGCCTATTGATGATGATCATGTCATGGAAGATGTTCCTCAAGATGTCGACTCAAATTGGCAATATGTACCACCTCAAGAAGAGGAAATTCCTTGGGGGTATACAGCTCCTTCGCAACCGGATCAATCTAATATCATATCCATGCTAGAAAATATGCAGCTTCTTCAACAACAACACTTTGATGCACAACAGCTACAGCTTCAGAATATGCAACAAGTTCAACAAGAGCGCTACAATGAGCAACAACTTCAGTATGAAAATCTGCATCGCTTAGCTCAAGAGCACAAAAGTGACTTTGAAACCTTCGCCTCAAATCTCACTGAAAGACAAAATAGGTTTGAGGAATCGGCGAACAATCGGCATGCCAAACTGAGCCAAAACTTCAACATCCTCAACAAAACTGTCCTTGAACTGCTTGAGCAAGTTGAAGAGGACCGTCTGCAAGGTTTTCAAAGAGGAAGAGGTGGCCGTTACCACGGGAGAGGAAGACGTTAGGCGAGCATTGCATTCCATTAGTTCATAGCACTGCATATCATATCATATTACTGTCTTATGCTTGTCTTATCTTGACTTTTTTCGGTGTTTTTGTAATTGTGACACACTTTCACTTCGACCGTTATTATTACTCTGCTTTCTTAGTATATTCTTGTTATCCTGTTATTATTATTCTGTGTGCTTTCTCCTATTACCTTCCTTGTTTCATTTTTGATGTTGTCAAAGGGGGAGTATATGAGAGTATGTGAGTACGGGGGAGCTTACGCATTAAAGTACGGGGGAGCTTATGTCAGATTACATCATTCAACCAATGTTTGCCATCATCAAAAAGGGGGAGTATGTAAGTGCAAGCATATACTCATCAAGAGTTTTTGATTCATGGCAAACATCGTCAGTGAACAAATATCAAGCTACTAGTGAATGATATAAGGAAAAGCAACATTTTGGCACTCTAGGACATCTTAGGTCGACTCAACACAAGTCTAGGTCGACCTAGAATGCTTCAACATGATATATGGAAGAAAAATGTTCCAGTTAGATCGACCCACCACGCCTTTAGGTCGACGCAAACTGAAGTGAATAAAGAAGCTTCACATCTGCTCACTTTAGGTCGACTCAACCAATTGCCTAGGTCAACCTAAATTGAAGAAAAGTCACAAGAACCAAAATCAGATGTTGTTAGGTCGACCCAGTGCTTCAATAGGTCGACTCAACTGAAGAAAGAGTTTAATCTGCTGAATCTGTTCCATTTAGGTCGACCCAAGTAACTTAGTAGGTCGACCTGTCACCCCAAAACTTCCCAAATTTTTGTGTTTGCGTCAACCAACTCTACTAGCACCTATATATATCTTTATCAGCTAATTATTGAAGTTAACACCAATAACTGAAAGATACACAAAGTCTTCTCATCAGATTTTGTCCTCAACCAACTCTGCTAGCACCTATATATATCTTTATCTACGGATTTTGTCCTCCAAAATTGGTGAATTTTGGGGGTTTTGTCAAGAGGCTTCATCAACGATTCAGCTGAGTGTGGAAGTTGAAGAACAAGGATTCGAGCAATTCACAACACTGCAGAAAGGGAATCAACGATAAGCTCTTGGAGGATACTTGATCTGGCTCAAGATCAAGGGGAAGAAGATACAAAGAATCAACATATTCAGTTTATCGTTATTGCTTTGTTATCTTCTTTGTATAAACTCTTTTCAATCATAATGAAAGACATCCCGATTCCCGTTTGGAATTGGGGGCAGATGTAGTCGCAGCGAGGACGGCCGACGAACTGCCTGAACAAATATCGTGTTCGTTATCGCTTTTATCTTTTCGTTAAGTTGTGCTTAATTCTGGTTATAATCGCAAATTTATTAACGTATCAAAGTGTTAAACTTGTGTGATAAGATTCTGCATAAACATCACAAGTCACCACACATTGATTCATAACTCAATTTAGTCATTATACACCAAGTGTTTGATATATTGCTTTCTTCATTAATCAAGTCATTGAAAACAAGTTTATCCAAGTAAACACTTAAACGATTTATCACATTATAACTTGTTGATTATCTAATAGTTTTCATCATCACATCATAATCAGTTTGTGGTTTAAAACATATCTGATCCTTCTCGTAGCGGTTCAGAATAGACACGAGTCAATCCCTAAACTCTTTCGCCATGATTTTTTTAAGGAAATCCGAATAAATTATGAAGTATCTATTCACCCCCCTCTAGATACGTAAGCCTAGCGTCTAACACCGATGACTACCTATTGTCAAGAGATAGGTCGAGAAGAGTCATCAAGCCACCTCAGAGACTTGGGTATGCAGATCTTATAGCTTATGCATTAATCTCTGCCTGTGAGGTTCTTGATGATGAACTAGAGATTATAAGGAAGTTATGAGGAGTCGAAATAAGAATGAATGGATTAAGGCCATGGATGATGAGATGAAATCTCTTCATGATAATCACACTTGGGAACTGATCAAGAAACCTGCTGGGGCAAGGTTAGTCAATTGTAAATGGATTTTCAAAGTTAAGGAAGGAATTGAAGGAGTGACGTCGAAAAGATACAAGGCAAGGTTAGTTGCAAGGGGTTTCACTCAGAAAGAAGGCGTTGACTTCAATGATGTGTTTTCTCCTGTTGTGAAGCATGTGTCCATTCGAATGTTGCTTGCCATGGTGGCACAGTTCGACCTTGAACTGGAACAGATGGATGTGAAGACTACGTTCTTGTATGGTGATCTAGATGAAACGATCCTGATGAGGCAACCTGAAGGGTATGTCGAAAAAGGGAAGGGAGATTATGTGTGCAAGCTAAAGAGATCTTTGTATGGGCTGAAACAATCTCCTCGACAGTGGAATAGGAGATTTGACAAGTTCATGGAACGCATAAGTTTCATTAGAAGTAAGTTCGACCACTGCGTTTACTTCAGATTTTGACCTGGTAATTCATTTTCTATTTTGTTGCTTTATGTGGATGATATTCTCATAGCAAGCAACAATGTCGAAGATGTGATGAGGGTGAAGGCTGAACTCAATAAGAAGTTCGATATGAAGGATCTGGGAGCTGCTTCCAGGATTCTTGGAATTGACATTCGAAGAGATAGAAAGAAGTCGAAGTTATGTTTATCTCAAGAGGCATATCTACGTAAGATTCTCGAAAAGTTTGGTATGTTGAGTTCGAAGCCAGTTGTGACTTCGACAAACCCTCAATTCAAGCTGAGTAGTGATCAGTGTCCCAGTATTGATGTCGAAAGAGTCTACATGAATAGCATCCCATATGCTAATATAGATGTATGCTATGGTCTGTACTAGACCCGACATAGCATATGCAGTAAGTCTTGTAAGCAGGTACATGGCGAATCCTGGAAAGGCTCACTGGCAAGCATTGAAGTGGATTTTAAGGTACATAAATGGGTCTCTGAATAGAGTCCTAATTTATGGTGGAGCCTTGGGTGAAGATAGTAAAGCAGTAATTGAAGGATATGTCGACTCTAATTATGCAGGTTGTATGGATTCCAGAAAATCTATTTATGGATATGTTTTCACTATGTTTGGCACTGCAATTAGTTGGAAAGCAATACTTCAGAAGGTTGTTGCTCTATCAACCACTGAAGCGGAGTATATTGCCATAACTGAAGCTGTGAAAGAAGCATTGTGGCTTGAAGGTTTTGCGAAGGAGCTGAAACTTCAAGGTCGAGGTATCACTGTTAAATGTGATAGTCAAAGTGCAATACACCTGTTGAAGAATTCAGCCTATCATGAGCGAACTAAGCACATTAATGTGAGGCTGCATTTTGTCAAGAAGTAATCGAGCGTGGAGAAGTCCAAGTGCTGAAGGTTTCGACTGAAGACAATGTTGCTGATATGATCACAAAGACATTGCCAAGTTGCAAGTTTTTCCACTGTATGCAGTTGATAAAGCAGCATGAAGAAAGCTAGCTTGTTCCCTTGACGCTGTAGAGTTAGATCCAAGGTGGAGATTTGTGAGATATTGGATCGAACTCTAGTATGGTCAAAGGGTAGCTTCTTGGTTCGACAGGATTAAGCATGAAGTCGAAGGTTGTTCACATGCTTGTGTCGAAGATGCTAGGGTTGTTAGCATGTTAAATTAGGTTTTAGTGTTTAAACCCTAATTTGTTAAGTTAGCTTGTTTATTAAGTTGGCTTGTGTAATGGGCCTTGTGGAAAAAGCCCATTAGTTAGTATGTTAGGTTTTATTATAAATAGCATACTAGTCTCTCATCATTGCTAAGTCGCAAATCCTAATTTAGGGTGAGAGAGGTTATTTGTTATTCTTGTAAACTTGTAATCTTGTTTTCTAAGAGAAAGTAAAAGAATAGCAGTTATAACCAATTCCTTGTGTTCTTATTATCCTCCGTAATTCCCTATTATATTTTGTTCTTGACATATTTTTCACAACAAAAGTCAAAGCAAGTAGTTTATGTATTTCTTATAAAAAGTTTATGTATTTCTTAAAAAGTACATTATTTTATCAAGTTGTTGTCAAACTAAATGTATGTAAAACTGTTAATTATCAAGTTTCGGTTCCAAATGAACTTGTTTGGTTTAATCCATGACATTAATAGGTTAGGTACAAATTTTTTAGCTTTAGCCATCTTAATCTTGTGCGCAAAAACATACATCATGATTGTGACAAGTACTTTACGGAAGCCAGAGAAAAAAAAAGTGTATGTCAACAGATGAAATATATTAAAATAATAAAGAACAGGCTGTAACACCACAACCATTGGGATAAAAGTTTGAAAAAACTTTTCAACCAGTACAGGTTTAGGTTATGATATTCATAGGGACAAGTTATGTGCAACTGTTATAATATATTAAACACAAGCAATAGTGTGAGACACATGATGGCCATCTAACTCCGTAATCTAAAACAACTTGGACATTATATTTCTAAGCTTCATTCAAAAACTTCTATTCAACATTCTTTTTCCCGTTTCATGGTAACAAAAAAGGAAATGACTTCATTCCAATCTCAGATTTATACAATATTAAATGAAAAGAAACATAACTAAAAGTTTAAAAACATAGCAATTAGAATTGATATATGATGGACAATTTCACCTCTTACTCACTCCATTGGTTAATATATCACATGGACAATTTCGCTACAATTTTAAAACTCACAACAAAACGATATTTCACTAACCAAATAGTTAAAATTCAGTGACTTTTCAGAATCAAATACAAAAAAGAAAGAACAACTTTTGGACACACAAAAGAAAAAACCATAAATCAAAGAGAAGAAAAGATATACTCTTGTGTCTTGTCAAAGTGTTACATTATTGTCAAAACTTCATCCTTTCATTAAAGTGTCTCCATCATCCTCCACCATCTTCAAGATTTGAAAAGATGATTTCAGAACCTTTTCAAACTTTGCAGGTCCTACAACCATCTCAGTTGGTTTTCATTATATCAAAGCTACATTTCTTGAGCATTGAACAAAAAGGAGATTTGAAAAACAACCCTTAACAAATATATTTGAAAAAATATAAAGAGTAGAATGAAAAATCGATTAATAGGATAAAAAAGCATAGAAAAAAACAAATATATTTCAAACACTTAAGAATAAAATAGAAGTTGTTAACACTATAAAATACTCAACAAAGAAGAACACTTGTCCATTACAAAATAGTATAAAGCAAAACAGGGTATTCATTTCATCACTATTATACAACAAAGAAAATAGAATATCCATTTCAAAAACAATCCATTTAAAATACTATAAGGCACAGAGGAAGCTGAAACAAAGTATTACTTTTCCAAGCACATGATACAAACCCCATATAGCCGAAATATGCACAAGATGACGATGACGAAAGCCATGAAATGTTGTATATAAATCAGGAACAAATTTCACAGAAAATCAAGAAGAAATAGACGAGGAAGTTAAAAATGAATGTTGTGAAACATTAAATGAGAGCAAAAAGAGAAAAAAAATCAGGTTGAGAGAAGCTCTGACCTCAGATGAAAAGGGAAGAAACTGATTCTAGAAGAAGGAAATGATGTTTTGTTGGAGATTGAGAAATTGAGGAGAAGGAGAGATGATGTACGAAATAAAAGAGAGGAAGAAGTGATAATATGGATTTCCAATGGTTTGAAATGATGCAGATCATTGTTAGGGAAAATGAATGTAAGAAACTTGAACGAAAACAACAACAACCATAGAGGAAGAATGATGTAGAAGACCATACTTGTTTCTGTAGCTGGAGCTGAGAGTAGTGGAAGAGGAGAGGGGGAGAGAGCTTCATTGCTTCTGTTGGAATGTGTTGGTATGGGAGAGAAAGAGAAGAATGGTAGAAACAAAGGGTGTTATGAAGGGAAAATAGACTAAATCAAGTTGGACCAATGAGAATGTAACACTTGTTGAAAAAGGTGAAAAGTATGTGTTGTATTTAGTTGATTACGAAAATGTCTTTTTTCCTTTGTAAATGCAATTTGTGCAAGGGACAAATCGGTCAGTTTAGCCAATTGATCAGTAACGGGTAGATAGTAGATAGTAGATATTTATCTTCAAAACATTACTCAATCGTTTTTCAATTTATCATTTCTAGACCAAAATTTTTTGTCTTCAAAACAAGTACTTCATCCTTATTAGATTAAATGGAAATAGTAGTATTATTTTTTAAAACGTTTATTAATTGTAGATCGTGAAATAAAATGCTAATTAGTTAGAATGAAAGTGCTCCTTCTCAATCATTTTTTTATTGATTTATCATATGTTTAGTAGCTCTCATGTTTAACGCTATAAATCCACTTATTTTCCAAATCCCTTTTTGAAGATGAGAGAAACATAAGAAAGGGGGTTATAATTGGATTACACCAAATATAATCTTTTTCACAACTCAAAATAAGAGGTATAACAAGTGAATAAATGTAGACTAACATAATTATTTTTATCCTGGTTCAATGTTAACGAAAGTTCCCTAGTTTACCCGTGTTAGCTGGAGATTTCGACATGATGTTTATGTTCTTCGAAGTCATATGTCTCGAAGAAAGAATGGCTTTAAATGGATATTTCAAGAATTACTATATGTCAGAATTACTATAAGTCATTTAAATACATTTACATTTCCAGTTTAAGTCATTTCCATTTACAGTCAAGTTACTTTCGAATTCCTTTCTGCAATTTCTTTCGTTGCATTGCACTTTATATTTTCTTTTACATCAAACCTTAGATTAAAGTATTCCTTATAGAAGTAAAACTCAGAAATATGACTTCAATCGTCATGATAGACACTCTTCGACACATGTCCTAGGATCAATCTAGTCGATCCTACGAGTAACCAAAATATATTTAATAATTTGAAAGACTAGCGGTTGTTTACCAGAAATCACTGTAAACAACCCGCCAAGGTGATTTTTCCTTCTCAATAAGGACTTAATCCACTATAACCAAACTGATTACAGACAACCATATTGACCGCAACCAATTTCCTCTTGAGACTCCTAACTAGCACCTAGTCTCTCAATGAAACAACCACAATAAGCTTATGATCAACCTTGCTGACAATCCCAACAAGTTTAGCTGATCCTTATCGTAAAACCATTATGACCGTAGCCACAGTCTTCTCGAAGCTTCTAACTAGCACCTAGTCTCCCATGGAATCTAATAAACCACATTGATTACAAGATGTTTCTAATAAGAAGATTACACAATGTTTAAGTACAGCAACACAAAAGTGATGATAAGCAAGATACGAACAAAAGCTCCTTGCTAAAAATACAAAACTATACAAAGATTTTTCTAATAGAGTTTGTGCAGCTCCTCGGTGTAGTTTAGTAGAAATGAATTGTTGATTTCAAATTCTTCCAATGGCTTCCTTTATAGAGAAGGATAGATTCGTTGAAAGGTAGAATAGGAAATACAAAGTACAACTGTAAAGTCCCAAACAGTCATGGTGGGAATGGTAAATAACAAGTACATGTTGGATTGTCCTTACGCCACCATATAAGAGTATAGGTCACAATTTACATTAGTACTTTTATGCTCAACATTACACACAAGCCGTCCTTGATCTTCTAAGTCTTCAGAGGCTTCTGATTGTATGTAGATTAAAACATGTTGTACATGATCAGAACTTTTATCTTCAGAACCTAAGTCTTTGAGTCTTTAGAGCCTGTTCAGCATAACCTTGTCTTCAGAGTCTTTATCACTTGGTTTTTAGAAGCGATGTCTTCAGATCTTCAGAACTCGTTCTGCAGAACCTGGTCTTCAACATCTTCAGAACATGGGACACAGAAGCAAAGCTTTAGAAGGCCTCCAAAGTTTCCTTACAAAATCACGATAAGAAGCTCTTGTACTAACTTTCCTTAGAACCGTTGCAGAAGTAAAATTCCTGAATCCTGACTACCATTGTAACATAACACTAGTATTCTTCCAGAGTGTTTAGTTCAAAACCTAATGACGTCACATGCCTTGTTACCATAGTCAAAACCTGCAAGGCAAAAGCCACATACTAGAAAGAAAACTCTTAGTATATACAATTGTTCTTTAAGATAACATATAACGTTATCATTAAAACATAAGGCTAGATGAAGAACCCATCTTTTTCTTACAATCCCCCCTTTTTGCTGATGACAAAACCATGTATTTTAATAGAACAATTTATATAGAGTAATCACCATAAAAATTAAATTCATAAAAGCTAACCAGTTCCCCCTGAATATGTTAATACTTTAAAATTCATTTAAGCTTATTCAGAGTCTCCCCCTGAGCCCAAGACTCACAAAATAACCATATCTTCTAACCATATCTTAGAGCATGTCTTCTAACCATATCTTAGACCACATCTTAGAATATATCTTCTAACCATGTTGTAGCGGTGAAATTGGTGAGACTAAATCCATGGAAAAGACTTAGCTCATTTTGTTTTAAACAGAGTCGCCACCGTGCTTTATTGTTTCCAAAAGGAATGGGAGAAAGAGCGAATAAAACCCATAGAAGTTTTTAAAATCAAAACTAATAAACTTATCAGTGATTTGGGTAAGGGGGTTTTTTATACAAGGGGGAGGTTTTAAGCACCCCTCATATCCATGGTACTCCATGGGAACCTCTTTGAAAATGTTATTGTTTTTGTTTGTACATGTATTTTGAAAATCATATGTGAACTTGTTTAAAAAGAGTGTGGGGATGGGAAAATAAGTTTTTGAAAGTGAGCTCGATTAGACATCGCATCTTAGGCCTACAAACCCTTTTAAAGAAGAGGGAAGTCAGAGCTTTTGTAGTTCCCCTTAAAAGAAAATTAAAAGGGGGCCAAAGTGGCCAAAATCTTGTTAAGCTTTACCAATACTTAACAAAACATTTTTGAAAAAGATTAATCTTTAAAATACCTAATAAGTTTAAAAGGTTAAGCTTTAAAATACTTAACAGTTTTAAAACAAAAGGGATGAGCTTTAAATTACAAGGTCAATGGGTTAGGAGAATTTTCACCGGGAATAATTCTTTTCTTAACACCAAGGTTTTAAAACACAAGACCTAGCTTTAACAATACAGGGTCAATGGGCTAAGAATAGTTTCACCAGGAATATTTCTATTCTTTAGTATCAAGGTTTCAAAACAAAATGGTTTGGTTAAGCTTTAACAATACAAAACCATTTTAAAAGACAAGGTAAAAGCTTTAACAATACTTTTAAACACAAGATAAAAGTGATTGGAAAGGGAGTTTGAGTACCTTGACAATTTTAGTCAATATCATTCCCATCCTTTTGGACAAAAACAACAAACTTAAGCAATCAACAATGGACACCTCAAGTGTGTGTGTGGGATATCATGTGACATAAGAACAAACAAGTGAGTATGATAATCAACAAATAAGATAGATGGATGTATCTAAACCCTTGGATTCAAACTCATATATGAATGATGAATGATTGATATGATGAATAAACATGGGGTTAGATAAACAACACATATGAGAAATTAACAAGAAAATGGTTAAAATAACAATTAAGTACAAAACAAGTATTAAATCAACAAGTATATACAAGATAACAAACTTAATTAATCATGAATAAACAAAGATCAACATGTTTCTTTTTGGGTTAGGGTTTTAAACCTAGAGTTTTTGAATTAGGGTTTCAAATTAGGGTTTAATCATAAACACCTAAACCTAATTGATTTTAATTATTAAATACCAATTTCTTTTAGAGAAATGGTCTAAGGGCACATGAAGAAGTCAAAGACATCCTACTCTAACCCTAAACAAATATTTACAAAGACATACACAAAGTTCTTTGAAAGAAATAATCAAAACAAAATGATTTTAGTTGATTTTTCAATGTAAAAGACATGTTTTGGATTTAATTTTTAAATGATAAAATATTAAATATTTTTGGGATTTTTTAACATGGTATGAAAACTGTCATACCCCAAAATTTGCCCATACTATTTCTCCTATTCAAAGTCAAATCAAAATACAAAGCTCCAAGATACACTCTCCTAAGCAAAGATCAGAAAATTAGGGTTTTGTTGTTATGAGGGAAAATCAATGAATATATGGCTCCAAGGCACTCCACATGTCCTATAACATCTCACATCATCTCTATGACAAGTATCAAGTCTCGGCTTAAAAGATTGGTCACCCAATTGTTCAGAAAGTCAGCAGTCGACTGAATTAACCTAAAAGTCAACTGTGGTCAAAGTACAGTCAAAATTCTTGATTTTTTGTCAAAATCCTCATGTTGAAGTATCATTCACCATTTGATCAAGAATTGATCATGGTTCATCAAGGAAAGATCAAAAATCAACAAATCAAAAAGTTTCTAAATTAGGGTTTGTATAGGAGAAAGTCAACTGAACTTTGAACAACCGTAACTCTCACATGGAACATCAGAAATTTTCCATCCAAAGCTCATTTTGAAGGAAATTGAATTCTCTACAATTTTGTCTCTCACATGCCAAGTCTAAAAATGCTTCATTTGGGAGATATGGACCAAAACATTATAGGTCCTTTTCAAAAGTCAACAAAAAGACACTTTTTTCAACAAGACATATAATGAGCATGGAAAACAATTTTGATATGAGACCAAAGACACTGGTTAGAGGACTCTCTAAGGTTTCTAAAAAGTCCTAGAACACTTCCATACCTAAAAAATTGAGAGAGATAGGTCTTGTCAAAGTTGGACTATTTTGGAAGGAAAAATGTGAAAGAGTTTGGATATTTTTGCAAAGAGGCCCATGAGTTTAAGATCCAATCTTGCAAAACAAATCATCTAGAAGCTCTAATCTTAAAGCCATGAAAATATGATGAATATTTGATTTTTATTTGAATTTTTTATTCATTTAAATCATATATTAAATTAATATTGGAAGAAAAATTGAAAAGATTTGTTTTCTCTCCAATTTCAATCATCATTAATCATCAAAATATCTCAATATCCATTCCAAATTCGTGCATAGGCTAATTGATTGGAAAATATTGGATTTGGCCATAATTAGAAGTTTTCAAAATCAAGTTCCAATCAAATTTTCCAAGATTGATTCACAAAGATTTAAACCAATTTTATTGCCCTAATGTGTTCACCTATAAGTATACAACCTATTGGCATTGAAAAGGGGTCGGATTCACTAGGATTTGCAGCCATAAGCACCGAGTCAGAGCTTGTTATTTTTCTAAAAAATTCAAACTCGGATTCACGAATTGCGAGAGATTCAAAGAGATTCAAAGGTTCTAACACCTTCCTTGGAGTTCATTGAACCTGTGTGGAGCATTACGTGACATCAACACCTCCAGAAATATCTCCTACAAGCCACGGTAAGTCGCAATTTTCTCAAACTTCGATTGCATCAATTCATGCGTTCTTTTCCATATTTGTTTGAATATTCTTGATTATGATAACGTACTGAAGCTATCTGGATGTTTAATTGTGTTTCTGAATGCATTCGTGACCAATTGCCATGTTAGGGTTCATGAGTTTTGAATTAGGGCTTTCCGATTTAGTACAAATTAGACCTTGAAACAGGTACCATTAGATTCGTGTAATCGAGACGAATCCATTCAAGGCATCGCGCCAAATTTCTATAGCGTTTTGGTCGTATTCGCTATTTTTCAGGTGTGGTATGTAAGAGCTTTTATAGCGCATCTTGCCAAAAGCGCTGTAAAAGATGTTTTACAGGTTTTTTGTGAAGAAGATGACTGCGTGGCGCAGTCTGATTGGCCAGATTCAAACAAATTTCGCGCGTGCAAGTTTGTGTCCCACGGAATGATCCAGTGCCTGCCAGTCTACGCATACGTGATGCTACCTCATTCGCTCAGCCACTTGATCTCATTAAATTATGATCCTACGCTTATGGAGTTGCAGGTGCACCATAGTCCACGCACGCGAGCCACACACAATCACGAGTTAAGTTTTTTATAATTTTTTTATTTTTAATTACATAGCCTTATTTTATTTTATTTATAATATATATATACATTGTTTTTAAATTCTTTTTTTTATCATAATAAAACTATTATATGTTTTTTTTATTTTATTTTCAAACCTTTTTTATATATAATTTATTTATTTTATTTACTTTCTTAATAATATTTATTTATTTATATTTTCAAAAATTCATATATATTTTGTTTTAACTCTAAAAATTTCATAAAAAATACCTTTGTGTCCGATTTTATTTTTTCTCTTCCCGAATTAATTAATTAGGTCGCGAGACCAATAATTAATTAAATCGTTTACATTTTCTTATTTAATTCGTACCCTAATTAGAGTTTACGACGATCAGTCCGTACACTGTAAATATTTTTTTTCTGTGCCTTTTTTTTCAGGTTACTCTTCAAATACACTCCGAATATGCGCCACGTCAAATTCAAAGCTAAGTTCTAACCTTTCTTATTTAAATATTTTCGCCTGTTATTTTATTTAATTAGGGTTTAAGTCCCGCTGTCAATGAACTCCTCCTACACTTACTTCTTCTTTTTATTTCTTTTGCCAATTCTTTAATGATCAGGGTCAATGCTTAATGCTCAAGGCAAATCTTTGCCCATCAACCTTCATTAATCGAAGCTAAGTATTTTTACCCTTTTCTCGTATTTTTACTTTTATTGATTAGGGTTAACCGTATTCGATGTCTGAACTATAGTGCACTCACATATATCTTGTTTCTTATTTTTCCACCTTTTAAGGGTTTGCCAATTGCCAAAGCTCCGAATAGTCGGTAACCCTAAACCCTGATCTTAATTATTACTTTTTCAGACTTATTATTTATCCCGCTGGTTTCATTTTCCCTTTCCCCATTATTGTTTTAATTGTTAATATTAATTGCTGTGGTTAGTAATTCTAGGGAGTGCAAGCTTGTAATTAACCTAGAATAACTAATTATAAGATAAATATCTGAATCAAATCACGTGACTGTTGCACCCACGCACACTTTTTGGGTAATCTCTCTGTTGCCTGTTGCCTTGTTACCTGTTGCCTTGTGTTTTTGCAGAATAGCCATGTCCCTCGAATACGAGGATACCTCAGCCATGTTGCCTCGATAAATACAAAGGTCATAAGACCCTAATGATGTTGCCTTCGATACACCAATATGACCTCGACCCTCGGAAGTTGCCTACGAAAGACTGAGGTATCCTCTGGCTGCCTACGAAAGGCTATTCTGGTCCTTCCCTTAGACTACATGCCTCTCTATGGCATGGGACAGTCTTATGGAGAACGACGTTGCGACGACCCTTCAACCTCCAAATGAAAGGCTTCCTACCCTCTTATGGCATGGATAAACCCTTTCACCCTGAAAGGCTAAAAGAACATTTTTCATCTAACCAGGTAATTGCCCCTAATTGCTTTGCCTTGCTCTAAAACCTTTTTCATATTCTTTCTCATAAACCTTCAAAATGGCTACGCTCATTTACGAGCTAAAGTCCATATTCTTTTCTTCTACATTTCTGAAATCAAAGAGCAAAGTAATTAAGAGCCCATGGAAAACCATGGATGCAAAGGGTGCCTTACACCTTCCCTTTGCATAATTACCCCCCGAACTCAATCTCTTTCAAAAAGGTTTTTTTTGTTCTTTTAGCCTTTCTTTGAATTGGATAAAATAAAAGTCGGTGGCGACTCTTGCTTTACCGCGACATTTTCTTTAAAAGTCAGTTCACCGTATTACAGAACTGGCAACTCTGTTGGGGAATTTCGATTAAAAAGAGGGGTTACCTTAAAAGTTTAGGAATCACTTAAATGTTTTCTATTGTTTGCTTTGTTTGCTTTATTTTTGCAGGGCTGTTTTGGTTATTTTGCTGTGTGAAAAATCCTAACCCGGATCTGAGTACCTTAGGTAAATGGCATGAGATCAAGGAGACTGCACAGCGTATACTGATGTGGTTGATCTGATGGCCATAATTAGTGTGACACATTGGTTTGTCCTGGTGTTCCTTGGGATCCGACCTGAGGAAATGCTTGGCTGCCGCGTGGTGTCATTAAGCACTAATTTGCCCTTAGAACCTTAGTCGAACTTGACTTTGGCCTATTAGAAAGTAGCGAGATGGCTGGCTTTGGTTCCGACTGAAGTTGGTTGATACTCGAAGCTACACTCATATGGACTGGACTTTCAGGACCTTTTCGGTTGGCGATTCGATTGCCGAACTGAGATAAGCGCATTCGAGAAAGGTCAATGATATGAGCTCCTTAGAACCCGATCTTTATATAGGACAGGTTTGAACCCACTAAACTTCAGGGGGAGGGTATGCACCTCTGGACCACATGCAAGCCTAACCTTAAGGCAAAATTGTGTGATTTGTTTGTGTTTGTTATCTACTTGACATCATGACATCATAAGCATCATAACATCATGACTAACCATTCGAGGACCAAAGAATTCATCTTTGTTCTGTTTTGTAGGTCATGGAGACTAGAAACACCATTCGAGTTAACTTTGTGAAGATACCTTCCAAGCTGAAAGAGTTGGTATTAGAGATTCCTGGATGTTCCCGATTCACTGAAAGACATGGTCTCTTGCCCAGTTTGGTTACTTCAGGTTTTGACGAAGAGATGATGAGTGTACTATTTAAATTCTTCGATCCCGAGCATCATTGTTTTACTTTCCCGGATTATCAGTTGGTACCTACTATGGAGGAGTTTTCTGACATACTTGGACTCTCTATCCGAGATCAGATCCCGTTCACTGGTTTGGAAGAAATTCCAAAATTGGAAGTTATCGCTTCCGCTTTACATCTTAAGAAGTCTGATATTGAAGGTCATTGGGAAACCAGAAGTGGAGTCAAGGGATTCCTCGCTAAGTTCTTATTCGGAAAAGCTCGCATGTTTTTGAAGTCCATGAGTTATCAAGCCTTCGAAGACATATTAGCTTTACTCATCTATGGTTTAGTATTATTCCCTAATCCTGATCAGTTTATTGATGTGCATGCCATAAAGATATTTCTGACACGCAACCCAGTTCCTACTTTGCTTGGAGACATCCTACACTCTCTTCACACTCATACTATAAAGAAACGAGGGACTCTTATGTGTTGCATACCTTTGCTATCTAAGTGGTTTATTTCACACTTTCCTCGCTCAGAAAAGAGGAATGACCAAGGGATGAAATGGCATAAGAGGATAATGTCACTTTCTCATTCCGATATCCGTTGGCTCTCTTTATCCAAGGAGAATGTTACTATCATCGACCGCTGTGGACAATATCCCAATGTGCCTTTACTTGGCATACGAGGAGGTATTACTTATAATCCTTGCTTGGCACTGCGTCAGTTTGGTTATGCTCGAAGAGATGGTCCTCATCAGATGCTCATACAAGGGGTTGTGTTTGATTATGAAGATGATGCTCAGAACCACCGCCGGAAATTTATAAGAGCATGGGATATGGTGAATAGAATCGATAGCAAGAGCTTGGGGCAAGGAACTCCATTCCTTTAGGACCTTACCTCAAATGGGTGCGCACTCGTGCTCAATGCCTCATCATGCCTTATCCATATGTCCTACCTGTGATAGTGGAGCCCGATTGTGAGGAAAAAGTTCCTCAAGTTATTGCTCATCCAGACATGTCAACTGACATCGAAGAATTAAAGAGATCTTGGATTCAACTAAAGGAGGAAAGAGATACTTTTGAAGCTCAGTTTTGCGCTAAAGAAAAAAAAGTATTAGAGCTCACAAAGCTACTTCAAGCGGAGCAAGGCATCAACAACTTCATTGGTTCAAAAAGGAAGCGTCCATGGGAGACTTGAAGACTTTTGTTTTTATCTTTATTATTTTTATTTCTAGTTTTTATTTCTAGTTTTATGCTTTCATTATTGTAAAAGATAATAATACAACAATTTACAATTTTTTTCCTTAAGTATTATTAATAAAGTTTCTTTTTGTTTGGTTTTAAACAAATTTGAATTCCAAGGTCCTCGAAAATATTGCATATGCATAATCATATCATTCATAAACATCGCATCACAGGTTTCATAAAAACAAATGCCTCATCTTTCCGCTGTTTATTTCAGTAAGAAAGATGGATCTCGAATGATCTGTCAAGGATCTCCAAGCTCAGAACGCTGAATTTCAAGCCTTGATCCTGAACTTGTCCAAGGGGCAAGATGAACTGAAAGCTCTTCTGACTAAGAAGACGAAGACTAAGAAAACCAAAGGAGTGATCAACCTAGGAAGAAGATTCAAAGGTCGTCCCAAGAGGGCCGAAGAAACTAGGATTCCTAAAGACGAGGAAGAGGAAGAGGAGGAAGATGATTTCAGTGTTAAGAACAACCATGGAAGCCATGTAGGTTCTGATGATCAAGAAGAGGAAGAAGAAGAGTATCCTCAAGATGAGGATTATCCTGATGAGAAGTATAGGCTACTAGAAGAGCGTCTGAGAAGTGTGGAAATTCAGAAGGTACCTGGGCTGGATTTTGAAGAGCTGGGACTCATTCCTGGGGTCGTTATTCCTCCAAAATTCAAAACTCCCGCCTTTGCTAAGTATGATGGAGTCTCCTGTCCCAAGATGCACTTGAGGTCTTATGTAAGGAAGATTCAGCCTCACACTGCTGATAAGAGGCTCTGGATCCATTTCTTTCAAGAAAGCTTATCTGGAACTCAACTCGAATGGTACTATCAACTGGAGGGTACTAGCATCCGTACTTGGGAAGATCTGGTTGTTGCTTTCTACAAACAATCCCAATATAATTCCGATCTCGCACCAACTCGCATGCAACTACAAAGCATGTCTATGGGACCTAAGGAAAGTTTCAAGGAATATGCGTAAAAGTGGAGAGATTTAGCTGGAACAGTCCAGCCTTCCTTGACTGATAGGGAGTTGGTGGACATGTTCATGGGCACGCTAACTGGGTCGTTCTATAGTCACTTGCTGGGTAGCTCTTCGTCTGGGTTTACTGATCTTATCTTGACTGGAGAACGTGTTGAGAATGGTATTCGAAGTGGGAAGATTCAAGTGGGCGCATCTTCTGGTACTGCAAAGAAGCCATATCATGGAAAAAATGAATCTAATGCTGTTCATAGTCAGAGGGGCCGTAACAAGAATGATCAGAACCAATCTGTTGGAGCTGTCCTCATCTCTACGCCAACACCTCAGCAAGCTCCTAGACAAGGATATCAGCGTAGGCCAGACGCACCTAGAAGGCAATTCACTAAAATCAACATGCCTTTATCTCAGGCCCTGCAACATCTATTGAAAGCCAATCTGATCACCATAAGAGATCCTCCAAAGAACGTCACCACTACATCTCCAAACTATGATCCTAATGCAAAATGTGTGTATAACTCTAATAGCCCTAGACACACTGCTGATAATTGTTGGGCATTGAAAAACAAGATCCAAGACATGATAGATGCTGGCGAAATCGAGTTCGACGCCCCAAAGACTCCTAATGTCATCACTGCTCCTATGCCAAAACATGACAAGACCGTTAACGCTATCATGGACACCATCCATGTTTATGATGTGAGAGATCTGTCAACACCTCTCCCTGACATCAAGAGAAAGCTGCTGCGAGCTGGTTTATTTCCAGGTTGCGACCCAGGTTGTTATTACTGTGTATTCCTACCTAATGGTTGTGAGAATCTGAAAAGAGGTATCCAAGGCTGGATGGATCGTGGCACTATCAGATTTGAGAAGACCCCTTCTATTGAAGATTTGTGTGAAGGTTTCTCTCGTGGCCTGAAAATCGAGGATGTCTCCGTCATTTCCAAAGTCCCATTGAAGATCCCTACCAAGGCTCCTTTCAAGATTTCTGCTGAACCCCGTGTGGCTCCGATCATTATTACTAAACCTGGTCCGATGCCATATTCTTCTGATAAAGCTATCCCTTGGAATTATGGTGCTGAAGTCTATGTTCGTGGAGTAAAGCAAGAACTTGAATCTGATAAAGTTTCTGAAGATGCCAATCCTGACGTAGGTAATATTGCTGGAACTAGTAGAGTGACAAGAAGTGGAAGGGTGTTTTCTCCAGAGATCTCTCCGAATACTGCTTCACCTGCTGTTACTATTACTCCAAATGCTGATGCTCGTGGTAAAAAACCGTTGCATGAACCTGAGACCGTCACTGAAAATCCACCATCTGAAGAAACGAATGAGTTCCTGAAGATCATCCACAAGAGTGATTATGACATTGTTGAACAAATGGGGCATACTCCTTCTAAGATCTCTATGCTGTCATTCCTGAGTTGTTCCAAGACTCACGCCAAAGCTATGATGAAGTTTCTAGAGGCCGCACATGTGCCGCAAGAGATTTCTGTTACACAACTCGAGAATTGTATTGCAAACCTGACGACAGAGAATTACCTTAGGTTTTCTGATGCTGATCTGAGTTCTAGTGGAAAGAATCATAACAAAGCGCTGCACATCTCCATTGAATGTGGGGGCACCACTCTAGCTCATGTACTGGTTGACAACGGCTCGTCTCTGAATGTACTACCCAAGCTGGTGCTGGACAAACTCAAGGTCGACGGAATTGAGCTGAAATCCAGTGATGTGATAGTAAAAGCTTTCGATGGCATAATGAGTTCTGTATATGGCGAGGTCGAACTCCCGATCAGAGTAGGGTCCCAGACTTTCAATACTGTGTTCTATGTGATGGATATTCGTCCTGCCTATTCCTGTCTACTTGGACGTCCTTGGATACATGGGGCAAATGCTGTGACATCAACTCTCCATCAGAAACTGAAATATCCAGCAAAAGGCAAGATTGTTACCGTGTATGGTGAAGAAGAATATGTGGTGAGCTTCATAGATGAGACCAAGTATGTTGAATTCACTGGAGAAGCTTTTGAATCTCCCCGTCAAGCGTTCAAATTGGTCCCTCAAGTGGTTCCTGAGACTAAGCATGTCTACACTCCTCCTAAAGTTACTAGGGTTCCTCCTACAATGGCTTCTCTAAAAGACGCTAGGGCTGTGGTAGAAGAAGGTGGCTGTGTAACACCCCAAATCTACCCGGTAATTATAAACAAAAATCAAAGTATTTTAAAATTTTCATACGATGAAATAGGATGTCACATTTGTCATTTAAGTCACATACGGCAATTATGCCTCCACATAGATACATAACACTTAAACGAAAGGGAACAAATTATAGCATTAATTTAATCCTAAAAAAAACACTTCCTCAAATAAATTACTTCGCAGCGGAATCATCAAACTTCATAAATATTCAAACCAAGTCGTAGCATCTTGCACGGTAACTTTAAGTTACAATTTAAATCAAAACTAAATAAAATTCAGCAATTAAAACAATAATATAAAACAATCGTTTTATCCCCCCGAGTGCTACGTATCAGAGCGACAACCGACTCAACTCGCGGCAGCTAATCCTTCACTCACTAGCATCACCTGCACGTTACCAATATAAAGGTAACGGCGAAAACAAGCAAAGGGTGAGATATCAAACAATATAAATAAAGTCATGATAAAGAGTATATTACGGTTCAAGTCATAATATATATCTCACATCTCAATTTCAATCACAAACAATTCAAAAATCAAAATCACGTAATTACGCACAACGTCGCAATAAAGCAAATGAATGAGACACGACTAATGCATCATGCATGTGGTACCCAGGGCTTCAGCCCCCATCGCCAATTGCCATATAATAGAGGCATAAAAAACAGGCATAAGCCTTCGTCGCTGTTTCGCCAATCCAGGCCGTCGCTACAACATGCAATTCATGAGACACTATGACATGCAACAAATCACAATCAATCACAAAACAACATCGCATAAGGCATTCGCCTACATCGCCAAAATATATCAATCATTATTGATGATTACCCGTTACTTTAATTTCTTGCAACATCACAAAATTCACAATATCTCAAAATGTGCACAAGTCAAAACATCGCCGAAACGTCGCGAATTTACGGATACCGAATCAATTCCGTACTCGCCTAAATTATATTACTCGGTTAATTAATTTCCAGTCTATTATCTCTTTTAGCTCAGTGCTACTGTTATGCTACCAAAGGCTTACTCTGCTACTTCAAAACACTTGCTCTGTTACTGTCAAAATTGTTCTGCTACATTAGGCATATCTATACTAAATACTAAAACTCTAATGGTTCTATTACAAACTTAGCAATTGTTGTTCCTCTATTTCATTTTAAATACTACTAAAATCAATTGGATGAAGTCTGTAATTGAATTAATTTTCAGCAACACATGTTCATCAATTTATGAATATTAATACATCCAAACCATCATAGAGCCACAAATTAAATAATGGAACAATCAGCATATTATCACAGGTAAATTGCAACACAGAGGCACACAAAATATTCACACATAGCAGAAAATCCAATTGACACATAGAGACAATAAAATTACCCAAACCCACATACAATCCATCATGTCCCTATTTATAGAGCAAGAACCCCACCCTTACCTTGGATTGAAGATTACTCTATAATTCTACCGATCGAAGTCTTCTAACCCTTGCCTCTTTTAATCAGAATCAAAAGCTGAAAATTTGCAGCTACAGTGCGATGATGATATCTCTCATCTCAGACCTTATTTTGAAGATCCCAACGGTCAAAAGTTAGATATAGGTGTTTCGAACCTACCCTCAAAATGTGGCCACGATCCAACGGTTAACGAATCGGAGATCTTCGATTTAGTGAGACTGCTGCAAGAAAAATGAGAATGAGTTTCTCTCCTATTTTCTTTCTTCTCTGCAACTTCCCATGACTAATTCCCCAAGACTTTTTCCCTTCTAATTAACCTAATCTCTATCTTAACCTAATTTCATTAACCTATTGGGCCTAACATTCTCACCCCACCTTTTACAACCACCATAACTTAATTAAGTCCATATAATAAATCTAGTATTTCTTCAATACTATTTCTACAACTTAATCAATTAATTAATCGACTAATTAATCATAACAACTCATGTCAACAATTCTCAACACTCCACAAATTCAACAATTAAATTCGAAATAATTCAATAATATTTAATTAAATAATTAATTAAATACCGGGTGTTACAGGCTGCACCATCTAGGGGCAATTACCTGATATTCCTTACAAGTCCAACAAATGGGGTTTAGGCTGCACCACTAAGGATCAGAAGGGAGAACAACATCCTCGTCCAGAAGGTTTGAAGCATCATTTCATCAGCAAGGGAGTTAATGCCATTGGAGAAGATGAAGATAATTACAACCTGGACAAGTGGATCTTCCCTACATCAGACAAAGGGCTGGACAACTGGAAGACTAAAGACATTGTTTCTATCTCCTATAGTCAGGAGTAATTGCCGTTCTTAGTTCTATTTCTTGCTTTCCTTTATATTTCCAATTTTATATTCTGTATTCCAATGAACAATAAACTCTAAAGCCTTGTGTCCCGCCCGAGGCACAATGGTCCATTGTTAGGGCTTGTCATTTCATAAGCATATTTTCATTCAATAAAGCATTGGACGTTTCGTATTCAAAATTGTGTGTTCATTTTTATTTTCTTGCTTTACTTCTATAGCTATGTTTTCTTACACACACCCACATACTGCACTGCAGATTCACATCCACTCTGGATCCTATTGATAACGAATCTGCTATTGCTAAATATGACTTTGAAAATCCAATCTACTAAGCTGAGGACGAAGGTGAGGACGATTGTGAAGTGCCTAGAGAACTTGCCAGATTACTAGAGCAAGAAGAGAAGACTATACAGCTGCACAAAGAGCCAATCGAGGTTGTGAACATAGGTACTGACAAAGAAAGGAAAGAGATCAAGATAGGGGCTGAATTAAAGGATGTTGTCAAACAGAGATTGATCCAGATGTTACGAGACAACGTTGAGATCTTTGCTTGGTCCTATGAAGATATGCCTGGGCTTGATACTGATATTGTGGTCCACCGTCTACCGATCAAAGAAAATAGTCCCCCAGTTAAACAGAAGTTACGAAGAAGCAGACCTGACATGGCTCAGAAAATCAAAGAAGAGGTCGAGAAACAATTCAATGCTGGGTTCCTGAAAGTAGTGAGTTATCCGCCATGGATTGCCAACATAGTACCCGTACCCAAGAAGGATGGAAAGGTCAGAATGTGTGTAGACCATAGAGATTTGAATCGAGCAAGTCCTAAGGATGATTTTCCCTTACCACATATTGACATTCTAGTTGATAGTACCGCGTAATGCAAGGTGTTCTCCTTCATAGATGGTTTCTCAGGTTATAATCAGATCAAGATGGCACCCGAAGACATGGAAAAGACAACTTTCACTACGCCTTGGGGCACCTTCGGTTACAAGGTCATGCCGTTTGGGTTGAAGAACGCTGGGGCAACATACCAACGTGCGATGGTAGCTTTGTTCCACGATATGATCCACATAGAAATAGAAGTTTATGTCGATGATATGGTTGCAAAATCCAACACTGAAGAAGAACATCTAGACCACCTACAGAAATTGTTTGATAGGCTGAAGAAGTACAAGTTGAGACTGAATCCGAACAAGTGCACCTTTGGTGTAAGGTCTGGTAAGCTGCTGGGTTTCGTTGTTAGTAGTAAAGGTATTGAAGTCGATCCTGCAAAGGTAAAAGCTATACAAGAGATGCCTGCTCCACGAAACAAGAAAGAAGTTAGAGGATTCCTGGGACGTCTGAACTACATTGCTAGATTTATCTCCCATCTGACCGCTACTTGTGAGCCAATCTTCAAGTTGTTGAG
Source organism: Vicia villosa (assembly GCF_029867415.1). Classification (NCBI taxonomy): domain Eukaryota; kingdom Viridiplantae; phylum Streptophyta; class Magnoliopsida; order Fabales; family Fabaceae; genus Vicia; species Vicia villosa. The sequence goes on from NW_026705699.1 coordinate 414,815, forward strand.
AAAAGATCAAGTAGTAAAATGGAACGACCAATGTCAAGAAGCCTTTGACAAAATCAAGAAGTATCTGCAAGAACCTCCGATCATGATACCACCTGCTGAAGGAAGACCTATAGTTATGTACTTAACAGTGTTAGAGAACTCGATGGGGTGCGTACTGGGGCAACATGACGAGTCTGGTCGAAAAGAGCATGCAATATACTACCTTAGCAAAAAGTTTATCGACTGTGAAACAAGATACTCACTGCTCGAGAAAACTTGCTGTGCTTTGGCATGGGCTGCTCGCCGACTGAGACAGTATATGTTGAACCATACCACTTTGTTGATTTCTAGAATGGATCCTATCAAGTACGTGTTCGAAAAACCCGCTCTCTCGGGACGAATAGCAAGATGGCAAATGATATTAACAGAGTATGACATCCAATACACAACATAAAAAGCGATTAAAGGAAGTGTAGTGGCAGATCATTTGGCTCAACAAGCTGTGGATGACTATCAATCCATGAGCTTCGAATTCCCAGATGAAGATGTTATGCTTGTTACTGATTATGAACAACCTGGCCCGGATGAAGGACCTGAACCAGGATCCCGATGGACTATGGTTTTTGATGGAGCTTCGAATGCACTTGGTAATGGTATTGGCGCCGTAATTATCTCTCCCGCAGGTGGACACACCCCGTTCGCAGCAAGACTATGTTTCGACTGTACCAATAATATGGCTGAGTATGAAGCATGTATCTTGGGACTCAGAGCTGCTATTGACTTAAGAATTAAGTTCTTGGAAGTATATGGGGATTCTGCCCTAGTAATCAGTCAGATCAAAGGAGAATGGGACACGAAGCATCCTAATCTCATGCCTTATAAAGATTTGGTGCTATATTTAATTCCACACTTCGAAGAGATTAATTTCGAACATATTCCCCGAGAAGAGAATCAACTGGCAGACGCATTAGCTACTATGTCATCCATGTTCAAGGTCAGATAGGACAATGAGGCTCCTATAGTTATTATTGAAAGATATGACGAACCTGCATACTGTTACGAGATAGTTACCGACGAGGTTGAAGAAAAGCCATGGTTTCACGAAGTAAAAAGATACCTCGAGATTCAAGAGTATCCTGAAGGGGCATCCATCAATGACAAGAAATTATTAAGAAGGTTCGCATCCAAGTTTTTTCTGAGTAATGGAACCTTATACAAGCGCAGTCATGATTCAACCCTCCTTCGTTGTGTGAACAAGAAGGAAGCTGAAGAGATCATGGAAGACATGCACGATGGTACCTTTGGAACCCATTCTAGTGGACATACTATGGCTAAAAAGATTCTAAGAGCGGGCTACTACTGGTCCACTATGTAAACTGACTGTCACCAACATTCTAGAACATGCCTTAAATGCCAGATATACGCCGACAAAGTACACGTACCTCCAGTTCCTCTGAATGTTCTGACTGCTCCTTGGCCTTTTGCAATGTGGGGCATTGATATGATCGGAGAAATCAAACCTACCGCTTCCAATGGACACCGCTTCATCCTTGTGGCCATCGATTACTTCACCAAATGGGTAGAGGCTGCTTCATTCGCCTCCGTTACCAAGAATATGGTGGCTCGATTCATTAAGCACAATCTTATCTGTCGGTATGGCATCCCCGAAAGGATTATCACAGACAATGGTACCAATCTGAACAACAAGATGATTACTGAGCTCTGCACACAGTTCAATATCAAGCACCACAATTCTTCTCCATATAGACCAAAGATGAACGATGCTGTGGAGGCCGCCAACAAGAACATAAAGAAGATTGTACAAAAAATGACTGTGACTTACAAGGATTGGCATGAGATGTTACCATTTTCTCTCCATGGTTACCGTACTTCAGCACGCACTTCAACTGGGGCAACCCCGTTCTCGCTAGTCTATGGTATGGAGGCTGTGTTGCCGATTGAAGTTTAGATTCCATCCTTGAGGATCATGAAAGAGGCAGAGTTAGATGAAGACGAATGGATTCAAACTCGACTGGATCAGATAAACCTGATTGACGAAAAGAGGCTTGCGGCTGTTTGTCATGGACAATTATATCAGAAGCGTATGATCAAGGCATTTAACAAAAGAGTCAAACAACAAGTTTATCAGACTGGTGACTTGGTTATAAAGAGGATTATTCTGCCACAAGGTGATCCTAGGGGCAAGTGGACGCCCACATATGAAGGACCATTCGTAATCAAGAAGATATTCTCTGGAGGAGCAATGATACTCACTACTATGGATGGCGAAGACTTTCCACATCCCGTGAACGCTGACATAGTCAAAAAATACTACGCATAACTAAGACCCGCTAGGTCGACGTACCTAGGCAAAAGTAAGGGCATCCTGACAAACCAAAAGGGTTTGGGCAAAAGTTAGGGATATATATAAAAAATGTACACCCGTCAAGTTGAAAACCCGAAAGGGCGACTTGGGCAAAAAAGGGTATCCTGGTAGGCTGAAAACCTGAAAGGGCGGTCTAGGCAAAAGTTAAGGATTAAGCGTACGACTATGTCTCATTCACATCATTCATCAATCAGATATATCTACAACATCAAGTTCAAAGGGCTCAGATCGATTCAATCATCTTTCTCCAACAAGCAAGGGATGAGATGATCGAAGACATAATAGCAATAGCAGAGTTGAAACTCAATAGGATTGTTTCCACATAGCTATTTTTATTTTGTTTTATTCTGTACCTTTTTCAAAAACACACAATATGTTCTTTATTTTTGCCTATTCATGGCTTTCTTAATACAAGTTACTTTCTCTCTTTCGAGTTTTTATTTTTCTCTTTTTCGAATACGCAAACGTCCAATGATAATTTTGAATGAACATATGCATATGAACATGATTATCATTTATCTTTCCTTTCGTAAAAATATCTATTAGACCTTTAGATAGGAAGGGCGAAGAGACAATGTCTAAAGAAATCCAGAAGTCCTCCTTCAAAGTCAATAATCTAAAGGAATCCCCACAGAATAGTCATTAAGAAGATATCTTCAATACTCTCAACAAAAGACATGGCTCCCCGACAGAGTTTACATCTTCAACATGGCCGGTTCCCCGACACGTTGCTCTCCTCCAACACGGTTTATCAATATCTCTTATCCCCCGTCTGGGCACGTCAAGACACTGTTCATCCCCAAGCAAAAATCATAAATCCCCAGCTGTATATCTTCCAGACAAGATAAAGACATCAGGGTCCCGATCAAGATGCTTCCTATGATATGGATCATGATCACACATCGCATACATATCCATACATTGCATATAAGTATCTCATAATAAACTCATGCATAACATACAACGTTTCTCATTTATTTTGAGAGACTCATTACGTAACGCATGCATCATGGCATTATATAAATTGCTACACCTATTGCAGAATACAGGTACAGACAAATGAACGAAATCTCTAACTCTCCAGGATCTAATTCAGCTACTACGAACGGTACTGACACGGTCAATACTCGAAGATCTAATTCATTTACTACGAACAGTAATGACACGATCATTCTCAAAGATCTAATTCAGTTACTACGAATGGTGCTGACACGATCGACTCTAAGAGATCTAATTCTATCATCACGAACGGTGTAGACACGATCATCTCTCTAAGATCTAATTCAGGTATTACGAACAGTACTGACACGATCAACTCTCAGAGATCTAATTCCATCACCACGAACGGTGTGGACACGATCAACTGTTTTAAAGTCTAATTCAGTTACTACGAATGGTGCTGACACGGCAAAAAGATCTAATTCCATCATCACGAACGGTGTGGACACGATCAATTATCCCCTAAAGTCTAAATCAGTTACTACGAACGGTGCTGACACGACAAGAGATCTAATTCTATCATCACGAATGGTGTAGACACGATCATCTTCCCAAGATCTAATTCAAAGTGCTACGAACGGTACTGACACGATCAACCTTTAAGAAATCTAATTCTATCATCACGAACGATGTGGACACAATCAATTATCAAGATCTAATTCAGGTATTACGAACGGTGCTGACACGATCAATTCTCAAAGATCTAATTCATCTACCACGAACAGTAATGACACGATCAACATTCAAACAACTACCGCTTCAAGTGAAGGTACATAACTTATCTTAATGATCATCTGGATGGTATCTCTAAGCCCATCCCCCGATGATACAAATTTCTGGGTATTCTAGTGTTCAATTCTCTTCCACCTTCAGATACCGACTGGTATACAAACCACTCTACATCTTCGGGTTTAAGAAAATTGAACAGGGGCAGCTGTCATACCCCAAAATTTGCCCATACTATTTCTCCTATTCAAAGTCAAATCAAAATACAAAGCTCCAAGATACACTCTCCTAAGCAAAGATCAGAAAATTAGGGTTTTGTTGTTCTGAGGGAAAATCAATGAATCTATGGCTCCAAGGCACTCCACATGTCCTATAACATCTCACATTATCTCTATGACAAGTATCAAGTCTCAGCTTAAAGGATTGGTCACCCAATTGTTCAGAAAGTCAGCAGTCGACTGAATTAACCTAAAAGTCAACTGTGGTCAAAGTACAGTCAAAATTCCTGATTTTTTGTCAAAATCCTCATGTTGAAGTATCATTCACCATTTGATCAAGAATTGATCATGGTTCATCAAGGAAAGATAAAAAATTAACAAATCAAAAAGTTTCTAAATTAGGGTTTGTATAGGAGAAAGTCAACAGAACTTTGACCAGCCGTAACTCTCACATGGAACATCAGAAATTTTCCATCCAAAGCTCATTTTGAAGGATATTGAATTCTCTACAATTTTGTCTCTCACATGCCATGTCTAAAAATGCTTCATTTGGGGGATATGGACCAAAACATTATAGGTCCTTTTCAAAAGTAAACAAAAAGACACTTTTTTCAAAAAGACATATAATGAGCATGGAAAATAATTTTGATATGAGACCAAAGACACTGGTTAGAGGACTCTCTAAGGTTTCTAAAAAGTCCTAGAACACTTCCATACCTAAAAAATTGAGAGAGATAGGCCTTGTCAAAGTTGGACTATTTTGGAAGGAAAAATGTGAAAGAATTTGGATATTTTTGCAATGAGGCCCATGAGTTTAAGATCCAATCTTGCAAAACAAATCATCTAGAAGCTCTAATCTTAAAGCCACGAAAATATGATGAATATTTGATTTTTATTTGAATTTTTTATTCATTTAAATCATATATTTAATTAATATTGGAAGAAAAATTGAAAAGATTTGTTTTCTCTCCAATTTTAATCATCATTAATCATCAAAATATCTCAATATCCATTCCAAATTCGTGCATAGGCTAATTGATTGGAAAATATTGGATTTGGCAATAATTAGAAGTTTTCAAAATCAAGTTCCAACCAAATTTTCCAAGATTGATTCACAAAGATTTAAACCAATTTTATTGCCCTAATGTGTTCACCTATAAGTAAACAACCTATTGGCATTGAGAAGGGGTCGGATTCACTAGGATTTGCAGCCATAAGCACCGAGGCAGAGCTTGTTATTTTTCTAAAAAATTCAAACTCGGATTCACGAATTGAGAGAGATTCAAAGAGATTCAAAGGTTCTAACACCTTCCTTGGAGTTCATTTAACCTGTGTGGAGCATTACATGACATCAACACCTCCAGAAATATCTCCTACAAGCCACGATAAGTCGCGATTTTCTCAAACTTCGATTGCATCAATTCATGCGTTCTTTGCCATATTTGTTTGCATATTCTTGATTATGATAACGTACTGAAGCTATCTGGATGTTTAATTGTGTTTCTGTATGCATTCGTGACCAATTGCCATGTTAGGGTTCGTGAGTTTTGAATTAGGGCTTTCCGGTTTAGTACAAATTAGACCTTGAAACAGGTACCATTAGATTCGTGTAATCGAGACGAATCCATTAAAGGCATCGCGCCAAATTTCTATAGCGTTTTGGTCGTATTCGCTATTTTTCAGGTGTGGTATGTAAGAGCTTTTATAGCGCATCTTGCCAAAAGTGCTGTAAAAGGTGTTTTACAGGTTTTCTGTGAAGAAGATGACTGCGTGGCGCAGTCTGATTGGCCAGATTCAAACAAATTTCGCGCGTGCAAGTTTCTGTCCCACGGAATGATCCAATGCCTGCCAGTCTACGCATACGTGATGCTACCTCATTCGCTCAGCCACTTGATCTCATTAAATTCTGATCCTACGCTTATGGAGTTGCAGGTGCACCATAGTCCACGCACGCGAGCCACACACAATCACGAGTTAAGTTTTTTATAATTTTTTTATTTTTAATTGCATAGCCTTATTTTATTTTATTTATAATATATATACATTGTTTTTAAATTCTTTTTTATCATAATAAAACTATTATATGTTTTTTTTAATTTTATTTTCAAACCTTTTTTATATATAATTTATTTATTTTATTTACTTTCTTAATAATATTTATTTATTTATATTTTCAAAAATTCATATATATTTTGTTTTAACTCTAAAAATTTCATAAAAAATACCTTTGTGTAGCGGGGAAAATCTGATATCGAAGCCATAGATTGACTCGAATCAATATTTCGTTTGAAATCGCCACCGCGCTTTATTTTTTTCAAAGGAAAAGGGAAAAGAACGTAAAACCCAAAGTTTTGTTTTTAAAACAAGAAAGAGAACTCAGGTTCGGGTGTTGATTATACAAGGGGAAGGTTTTAAGCACCCCTCATATCTGTGGTACTCCACAGGAACCTTTTTGAAAATCTGTGTCGTGTGTGCTAAAAACGGTTTGTTTTATTTTTAAAATAAGCTCGGCAAAGCGTTAAGCTTTGTGCCTACATACCTCCTCGGTGCAATGGAGAAGTCAGAGCTAATGTAGTTCCGCTTAAAAGGGAAAACAGTTTTAAAACGAATAAACACTTTATTGTCGTCAGAGAGAAATACTCAGCCATTGATCTTGAGCATGAGAACAAACGAGTTCTTTGCATCGCAAATGAAAGAAGGGCTCCAACTCGGATAAAATCGACGAGTATGCCACTAGCTCTCTCACGCGGAAAAGATCTCATTATATCAATCAATTTCAAAATCGTGGGGTATAACCACTCGTTTCGACAATTAATCGTGTCTAAACTTTTTTGAAGAAAAGCCACTAAGGGCGAAAGGTATTTTTAAGAAAAGGTTTTGAAGAGATTACAAACATAAGAAGATTTTGGAAAAAGGGAGAAGATTTTGAAAATTTAAGAAGTAGGAGGAGATGAAGAGGCTAACCTAGTGCATAAAATAAAAGCTAAGGAAAGAAACGGTCTAACCGAAATAAGAAGCCAACACTTGACATTGTGAGTCAAGGTAGATTTCCCATCCTTTGGACTTATCAATACCAACACATATTACCACTTTGGGATCCAGATGAACTTATTATCTTAGCACCACTTTGCATTAAGCACATTAAAAATTCCGACGAAAATCGGGCAGAGTATTGGCTGTTTTCGGGTAAAATCCTTATATCAATGCCTTGGAATTAACCATCAAGGGCTTTCAAGGAAATACCTGCATGCACAAACAGACAACAATCCAATTCCAGACAGACAGAATAACAGCAGAGTAATAACAGAATAAGGGTCCAGAGGTCCTAAGTCCATAAGTCCGAATCTCCAGAATGCTAGGGATAGTAACCAATAGTCCAAAAGAGAGCCTTAGGTGTTTTTTTAGATTTTTGTTATTTATTAGTGTTTTAGCATAAAAGTAAAGTATGGTCTAAGTGGACAAAAGAAAAATAGCGGAAGCATAAACATAGCGTCCAAATGGACAAAGAAAAGATAGCGGAATATAAACGTCCAAATGGACAAAGAGAAAATGGCGGAAACATAAACATGATGAAATGATAAAATAAAGCAATAAAGCGAGAAATATAAAGAGCGGTATAATAAATTGCGGAAATTAAAGTCAATTGTTAGATGTTAAAGATAACCATCTTGAAACTTGTCAAGTATGTTATCAAAGTTAGTAATGAAGATCGATGGTGAGTGAAGGATGTACTCGGATTTAAATTCAATAGAAATTTATCAGAAGCTTGATAAAATCATAGCGACTACACGATAAACCTCCATAAGTCTTAAATCAACCGCATACAATTCTCTTCCATATTTGATCTTTTTGATTCGGGACACGAAATATTGCGCTATGTTAAGCAGATCGCCAAGTGATTTATGTAGAAATCACCCTACAACGAGGCCAGTCAAAACTTTATGTGCTAATGCATGCGAGAGAAGTGATATGTAAATCACTCTCCGAAAGCAATACCGCACGAAAAGAAAAATAGGGAGCGATCTCGTCTCTACCAAGAATCCATAAGAATTCTCAAGGTGTTAAGGCTTTCATCGATCAAAAGAAAAAGGAATAAAGATGGAACCACATTAAAAGCTCCTTTCATCCATAATTTCAATCACTTAATTTTAAGGATTTGGTTTCTCATCCTATCGACGCCCTAAGTCCATTGAAATTAGAGAGAAATTAGGCCTCTAACTTGTGATTCAAAGAAAATATCAAAAGAAAGGAGTAGAAGATGAGTTAGAACCAAAAACAAGTCAAAAACCACAAAAACAAGCATTCTGCCCAGATGTAAATCGATTTGCACAGAGTGTAAATCGATTTACACAACTCTGTTTTCAAATCTGCGCAGTTTTTCAGTTGTGTAAATCGATTTGCACCAGATGTAAATCGATTTGCACAACACAGTTTTCAAAAAAACAGCAAATCAAGAGAAGAAAACTTGTTTAAACATAAAACCAAACACCTTGTGATCTTGGATCAATTTGTGCACGAAAATGTATCAAGTAAGAAAGCAAAACTCATCATTGTAGCACCAAAGGTGCATCAAGCATAAACAACAATGAATCACATCTTGAATTATGGAATGGATCTAGAATTTTACCAAATCTTTCACAAACTTTGAATCTTCTTCAAGAACACACAACCACAAGCCTTGATCTCTCACAATTGATGAAGAAAAAGTAGTGTTTATGTTGAGGTTTAGCTCTAAATTAGTAAGGTTCAAGATGTGACTCACTAATTTGTGTGGAAGAAAAAGAGCTTTGAGTGAGGGGTTTGGAAGAGGTGAGGAGAGAAAGAGCAAGAGTTTTCTTGGCTATCAAAGCTTCAAGAAATGAATTTGCAATAAGTTTTTTGGCTATCAAAGCTTGAAAAATGAGGAGGGGAATGCCTCAATTTATAGCAATTAGGCTTGGGAAATTTTGTGGCTTGGAGTTAGGATTGGAAAATAGAATTAGGCTTGGGAAAAGGATTTGGAGCCAAAAATGAGATCCAATGGTCTTAATGCAATCACATGAGGGTTTATGATTAAATGATGTAGGTAATCAAATACAAGAGCTAAGTCATGCTTCCCATGCTTGCAAATGATGTCAACACTTTCAAAAGCTGAAATTTGCCTTCATTTTTCCAAATCCGCACTGGTGCAATCGATTTACACTTTATGCAAATCTATTTACATAGCTGAAAAAGGCAAAATCTGGGGCAAAAACAGTTATGCAAATCGATTGCTGTCTTATGCAAATCGATTTGCACTGATTGCAGAAGCAAATCTGGTGCAGAAACAGTTGTGTAAATCGATTTACACCTTATGCAAATCGATTTGCGCAGTGAAATTGTTGAAAAATGCTCCTTTTGATGGGTATTTTGACTTGGTACCTACAAAACACAAACACACAAAAGCACAAGACAATATTTTTGGTATTTTGGTTAGTAAAACAATATATACAAGACTAAACATGGGTGCTCGATGATTCCCTTGCAGATGAATTGAGCATAACATCACAAGTAGAGTTCTAAGTTGAAACTTCTTGATTGATGATTGGTATGCAAATGATGTGTAATCTTAGGGTCAAAAATTGGGGTATGACAGATGCCCCTATTTAAGTTTCTTCGATTCGGAGATACGATGATTGGAAATCTTCGTTTTGACGAAATCGAAGAGACTTAAATATATAAAACACAATTTTTGAACCTAAGATGCTATGCAATGTTTAATGAATGTATAAGATGAGAATAAAACACGACAACACCGGGGAGGAAAAGGAACTCCACTGGGGAAACAAATGTCTTGCGGGCAGAACTCCACTGGGGAAGGCAAGACTTTGTTGGAGAGACGAAACTTTGGTGGGAAAAGAAACTTCTCTGGGGAAAACATTTCGCACCAGAGAGGTTAAAGCAATCACCTTTCGCTGGAGATGATAAAGGGGGCACCCTCTTTCACTGGGGATGAGTAAAATATGCATCCTGAATCAGAATGCCAATCTCCTGTTAACAGAAAACACACCATCGTACCACTGATGATATGAAGAGATGTACCGCCGTACCATTGACGATAGCATATACCAACGTTCCACTGAAGGTGTTAAAGAGAAATTCATCGACGTACCACCGACGATGAAAGAGATATACCGCCGTACCACTGACGATAACACATACCAACGTTCCACTGAAGGTATGAAGAGATATACCACCGTACCACTGATGATATAAAAAGAGATAATTCATCGACGTACCACTGACGATGAAAGAGATGTACCGCCGTACCACTGACGGTAACACATACCAACGTTCCACTGAAGGTATGAAAGAGAAATTCATCGACGTACCACTGACGATGAAAGAGATGTACCGCCGTACCACTGACGATAACACATACCAATGTTCCACTGAAGGCATGAAGAGATATACCACCCTACCACTGATGATATATAAAGAGATAATTCATCGACGTACCACTGACGATGAAAGAGATGTACCACCGTACCACTGACGATAACACATACCAACGTTCTACTGAAGGTATGAAGAGAAATTCATCGACGTACCACTGACGATGAAAGAGATGTACCGCCGTACCACTGACGATAACACATACCAACGTTCCAATGAAGGCATGAAGAGATATACCACCGTACCACTGATGATATAAAAAGAGATAATTCATCGACGTACCACTGACGATGAAAGAGATGTACCGTCGTACCACTGACGATAACACATACCAACGTTCCACTGAAGGTATGAAGAGAAATTCATCGACGTACCACTGACGATGAAAGAGATGTACCGCCGTACCACTAACGATAACACATACCAACGTTCCACTGAAGGCATGAAGAGATATACCACCGTACCACTGATGATATAAAAAGAGATAATTCATCGACGTACCACTGACGATGAAAGAGATGTACCGCTGTACCACTGACGATAACACATACCAACGTTCCACTGAAGGTATGAAAGAGAAATTCATCGACGTACCACTGACGATGAAAGAGATGTACCGCCGTACCACTGACGATAACACATACCAACGTTCCACTAAAGGCATGAAGAGATATACCACCGTACCACTGATGATATAAAAAGAGATAATTCATCGACGTACCACTGACGATGAAAGAGATATACCGCCGTACCACTGACGATAACACATACCAACGTTCCACTGAAGGCATGAAGAGATGCCCCTTTGTACCAATGACGGTGAAGAGCAATCAATAATACTTTTTTCAATGATTTGAGGATGCAAACACAAATGCATAATCTCAACATTCATCATCCAGCAACCAAAATTTAATCCATGACCAAATGGAAAGAAGCTGTCAAAAAGACTGGACTAAGTGAGGGAGGAACTCACTGGTCTTCTGTTCGTAGACATCTGAACAGAATAACTGAAACATATTATCCACCTAGAAACAAATTCAGTGGGGATTTTCAAGGAAAGTGAGCTTTTTCTGCTTAAGACACTCTAAATGAAAGAGCAATCCGTTTGACAGTAAACTTCATGATAGCGAATGTGAATGTATGACTGTTTTTGATGCATGTTAATGATGCATATGCTGCCAAAACTTAGCACAAGAATTAACTCAAGAGATGGAGTACAAAAATAACAATCAAGCATGTCTCGAGCTGAACACTAGAGCAGAAACTGCTATAACAATCTTTTGATGACTTCAGAATAAATGCTGCCCAACACTAGGGAACATCAGAGCTGAGAGAACACAACAGTTGAGTTCTACACCATATTCGAACCAGTCCAAAGGTGCATTGAGTGGAACACATTCTTCTTCTTTTGCATATGAATATATCAACATATCCATTCATTGTAATGCACTCATGAATCAAAGTAAAACTTCCTTTTATATATTTCAAAAAAGAATTTTGTTGAGATCAATTTTCTTTTTGTTTCAAAAATTATTATCAACAATAAATGACATTTTGAAAGATATGAAAGAAATAAGATTGCCAATAAAAGGTAAAGGCTCAAACTTTTTTAATAGAATGGTAGCCTGCAAAAGGCAAGACCCCATGGATTATTACAAAGTTTGGAAAGTGGTAATTTTGTGGAAATGGTACATTGAAATGTAATGACCCTATCCTCTCTCTCAACTTGGAATTCTCGAGCAAAGGCTTCCGTTGAAATGTGTCGAACTTCTCATGATAAACAGATGACTGCTGATGATCAAGTCTTGTCTGATGTAGTTACTTGCCATGAATCCCTAACTTTTTCCTGGACCGCCCTTTCGGGTTTTCAGTCCACCGGGTATTTTATTCTGTTTATGTCTCTAATTTTTGCCTGGACCGCCCTTTCGGGTTTTCAATCCACCGAGACGCTCTTTTTTGCCTAAGCCGCCCTTTCGGGTTTTCAACTTAGCGAGCTGTTCTTTTATTGTTTTTAGGCGAAGTATTTCTTGACTACATCAGCATTCACGGGACGTGGGAGCTCTTCTCCATCCATAGTTGCAAGAATTAATGCACTGCCAGAGAAGGCTTTCTTAACAACATATGGTCCTTCAAAATTAGGAGTCCACTTGCCCCTTGAATCAGAGGTGAAAGACAAGATCCTTTTGAGCACGAGGTCGCCTTCTCTAAATATACGAGGTCGAACCTTCTTATCAAAAGCTTTCTTCATTCTTTTCTGGTACAACTGGCCATGGCATAAAGCCGTCATTCTCTTTTCTTCTATCAAATTCAATTGATCAAACCTGCTCTGACACCACTCAGCCTCAGATAACTTGGTTTCCATTAAAACTCTCAACGATGGAATCTCAACCTCAATGGGGAGCACTGCTTCCATGCCGTAAACCAAAGAAAAGGGGGTTGCCCCGGTTGAAGTACGAACAGATGTACGGTACCCATGCAAGGAAAATGGGAGCATCTCATGCGAGTCCTTGTACGTAACAACCATCTTTTGCACAATCTTCTTAATATTCTTATTTGCTGCTTCAACAGCTCCATTCATCTTTGGCCTATAAGGCGAAGAGTTGTGATGTTCAATTTTGAAACTTTCACACAGTTCTCTCATCATGCTGTTGCTCAGATTCGAGCCATTATCAGTAATGATCTTGCTCGGTACACCATATCTGCAGATGATGTTGTTCTTGATAAATCTGACCACAACTTGCTTTGCCACATTAGCATATGAAGCAGCTTCTACCCACTTGGTAAAGTAATCGATTGCTACCAGGATGAATCGATGTGCATTCGAAGCTTTGGGTTCAATCATGCTAATCATATTGATACCCCACATAGAGAAAGGCCATGGAGAAGAAATAACATTGAGAAGTGTCGGAGGCACATGAATCTTGTCAGCATACACCTGACACTTGTGACACTTCTTTACGAACTTGTGGCAATCAAATTCCATTGTCAGCCAATAGTAACTTGCTCTGAGCATCTTTTTAGCCATCGAATGTCCATTGGCATGAGTACCAAAAGATCCTTCATGAATTTCATGCATTAACATGTCTGCTTCGTGTCTATCCACGCATCTGAGCAAAACCATGTCATAATTTCTCTTATACAAAACATCCGCATTGATGAAGAAACTGCCAGCCAATCTCCTCAAAGTTTTCTTATCTTTATTTGATGCCCCAAGCGGGTACTCTTGAGTCTGAAGGAAGTGCTTAATATCGAAATACCAAGGCTTTTCATCTGTTGATTCCTCAACTGCAAATACATGAGCAGGTCTATCAAGACGCCTGATTATAATCTGAGGTTCCTCATTATGGAAGTTCACTTTGTACATGGAGGACAGTGTGGCTAATGCATCAGCCATCTGATTCTCATCTCGAGGGATATGGTGGAATTCAACTTTGTTAAAGAATGTCAACAGCCTTCTGGCGTAATCTTTGTAAGGGATCAGGCCAGGATGACGAGTTTCCCATTCTCCTTTAATCTGATTAATCACAAGCGCAGAATCTCCATAAACATCAAGAATCTTAATTCTCAGATTAATGGCCTCTTCAAGTCCCATGATGCAAGCTTCATACTCAGCAATGTTATTTGTGCAATCAAAACATATCCTTGCAGTGAAAGGTACATGTGACCCATGCGGAGTGACAATAATGGCGCCAATTCCATGGCCATGAACGTTAGAAGCTCCATCAAAAATTAAACCCCACTTGGATTCAGGATCTGGTCCTTCTTCTGGCAACGGTTCATCCCAATCCTGAGCTCTCAAATACATTATATCTTCATCTAGGAAGTCCATTCTGATAGATTGATGATCATCAATTGGTTGGTGAGCGAGGTACTCTGCCAACACACTTCCTTTCACAGCTTTCTGAGCTCGATATTCAATATCATATTCTGATAACAACATTTGCCAGCGAGCGATCCTTCCAATTAATGCAGGTTTCTCAAATACATACTTAATTGGATCCATTTTGGAAATCAATAGGGTGGTGTGGTTCAACATATACTGTCTCAGTCGGCGAGCAGCCCACACCAAAGCACAACAAGTTTTCTCAAGCAGCGAGTATCTTGTTTCGCACTCGGTAAACTTTTTGCTAAGGTAGTATATTGCATACTCTTTTCGACCAGACTCGTCATGCTGACCCAACACACATCCCATTGAATTTTCAAGTACCGTGAGGTACATAATCAAAGGTCTTCCCTCAACCGGAGGGAGCAAAATGGGAGGTTCAAGCAGATATTCTTTGATGTTGTCAAAAGCTTTCTGACAATCTTCATTCCACACACATCCCTGATTTTTCTTTAACAACTTGAAGATGGGCTCACAGGTAGCAGTCATATTGGAAATGAACCTGGAGATATAATTCAAACGTCCGAGGAAACCTCTCACTTGTTTCTCAGTCTTTGGTGCTGGCATTTCCTGAATTGCTTTGACTTTATCAGGATCTACTTCAATTCCTTTCTGGCTGACAACAAAACCCAATAACTTTCCGGAACGGACACCAAAAGTGCATTTGTTTGGATTTAAGCGAAGACGATACTTTCTCAAACGCTGAAACAACTTTAAAAGATCCTCCATGTGCCCTTCCTCTGACTGGGACTTGGCAATCATGTCATCCACATAAACCTCAATTTCTTTGTGCATCATATCATGGAAAAGAGTGGTCATGGCCCTCTAGTATGTCGCGCCAGCATTCTTCAACCCAAAAGGCATCACTTTGTAGCAGAATGTCCCCCATGGCGTAATAAAGGTTGTCTTTTCCATGTCTTCAGGTGCCATCTTAACTTGGTTGTATCCTGAAAAACCATCCATAAAGGAGAAAACCTCAAACTTTGCCGTGCTATCTACCAACATATCAATGTGAGGTAGAGGAAAATCATCTTTCGGACTGGCTTTGTTCAAATCTCTATAATCAACACACATACGAACTTTTCCGTCTTTCTTCGGCACAGGCACTATATTGGCAATCCATTGAGGATATACAGAAGTGACAAGGAAACCTGCGTCTATCTGCTTCAAGACCTCATTCTTAATCTTTTCCGCCATATCAGGATGACTTCTTCTTAACTTTTGCTTGACAGGAGGACATTCAGGTTTCAACGGCAAACGATGCTCCACAATATCTGTGTCCAACCCAAGCATATCTTGGTAGGACCACGCAAAAATGTCAACATACTCTTTAAGAAGCTCTACCATCCTCTTCTTAACGTCTTGACCAAGCAGTGCCCCAATCTTGACTTCTTTCTTATCTTCTTTAGAACCCAAGTTGATGACTTCTAACGGCTCTTTATATGGCTGAATGGTGTCTTCCTAGTGCTCAAGCAGTCGGGAAATCTCACCAGGAATACATTCATCACTCTCTTCTTCCGCCTCATACACAGGACATTCGAAGTTAGGAGAGGGTGCAGGATCATTACTTTCAACGGTTTTATTGATTAATCTGCACAAATGATTATTATTTCAGGAAAAGGAAAGATATATGCAAACATGTAATCGTGCAGATTATGGAAAAAATGAAAACATTTTTTTTAAGGTTTTTTTTTGTGTTACCACTTTCCAGAAAAAGCAAAAAGATAAAAAGCATGTATATGCAGAAACAAAATGACTTTTATTGATGATTTTAATGTTTGAAACAAACAGGAAAAAGCCTCAACAAACTTCACTTTCATCTTGGGCAGAATGAAAGGATTTTGAAAAACATAAAAGCAAATTACTTTGAAGCATGAGTACACTCAGGAATGTCAATGGTGATCCAATTCTTAATCATCTTTCCATGGGTCACAAAGTTTGGCACTTCTGGCTCTGATTCGTCTTCAATTGCGTCCACCTTTGGAAGAGTCGGGTGTAGAAACCCAGCACTATGAAACATTTCTTGATAAGGACGAAAAGCAGATTCAGGCTTCATCACAGACTTGTCTGAGGCAGAAAATCCCAGACCAGCTCTATTCTTGTTCTCTTGCAGACTCACCACTTGTCCCCACACTCCTGAATGTCCATTCTGAACCACCAGTTGAGCATCTTTGAAGGAGGCAATGGAAGCTTCGTCCTTTTTGAAGTCATCATTAACAGACAGGGCTTGGAATGCAGTTCCAATGACTACTTCATCAGCCTCTATGGTTCGGAACGAAGAGAGATGACTAATCAGCAAAGCTTGTTCTCCATTCACAACGACCATCTTTCCATCTTTCACAAATTTCAACTTCTGGTGGAGAGTTGAAGTAACTGCCCCAGCCTCATGGATCCATGGGCGTCCCAATAAGCAACTGTACGCAGGGAAAATATCCATCACTTGAAAAGTAATCTTGAAGACAAATGGTCCAATACCAATAGGTAAATCAACCTCTCCAACCACTGATTTCTTCGATCCATCAAAAACCTTGACAATCACATTGCTGAATCTCATTTGTGTACCACCATAAGACAGCTTGGCAAGAGTGGATTTTGGCATGACATTCAGCGATGAGCCAGTATCAATCAATACATTAGACATTGAATCCTCTTTGCAATTGACAGAGATGTGCAAAGCCAAATTATGATTTCTTCCTTCCTCAGGCAAATCTTCATCACTGAAGCTCAAATTGTTACACGCAGTGATATTACTCACAACCCCATTAAACTGATCCAGCGTCACATCATGATCCACAAAGGCTTGATCGAGTATTTTCATTAAAGAATCCCTATGAGCAGGAGAACTCGTCAGCAGCTCCATTATAGAGATCTTGTACGGAGTACGATGCAACTGATCCACAATCTTATAATCGCTCATCTTGATAAGCTTCAAAATCTCATCCATCTCCTTTCCTGAAGATGCCCCAACATTCCCTTTTGACACATCATTCACAGGCACTTGAGTAGGATTCCTCTGGACATCCACAACTGTTTGAGGTTGAGTAAAAACTCGTCCACTTCTAGTCACTCTACTAACATCTGCTATATTCTCCACGGAAGACAGAGACTTAATCTCAACTTCTTTTCCAGCTTCCAGCATGGTGGCATTGTATCTGTAAGGTACAGCTTTGTCAGAACTATAAGGTACAGATCCAGGCAAACATATCACAAGAGGTTCTACAGCAGCTTTGCCATAGTAACCAATCTCTACACATTCCGGAATTTCAAAGCATGGTTCAATCACATTGACATCATCTTCATCTCTATCCCTCAGAATTTCAATGAGCCTTTGATCTATCATCTCTTGTAAATCTCTTCTCACAATGTAACACCCTCGAGGATTAACTGAACAAATCCTACAAGCAGCATGATTATGCTCATAATGACTGTATTCACACAGAGTGGCATGCATCTCTACCAATGATCCTCTGATGTGTTCCACACGATAAATCTTATACTTCCCAGGGCATCCATGCACCACATTCACAGCAGACGCTTCATGAGTTGGCAACGGATTGTTCTGCACATTTGGGCCAATATCACGGAAGGAAAGCATACCCGAATGGACCAATCTCTGAACTTCATTCTTTAAGGACCAACAGTTTTCCAAATCATGCCCAGGAGCATTATGATGAAAAGCACAAGTGGCATCGGCTTTGTACCACCAAGGGAGTTTCTCTGGAACAGGAGGCGGCGACCTTGGTTGAACCAACTTCTTATGAATTAATGCAGGATACAGTTCAGTGTATGTCATGGGGATAGGATCAATATTAACTCGAGGATACGGATTCCGCCTTGCTGGTTGTTGATTGACATGAGCTATAGGCACTGAATTCACAACAGGAGTTACTGACGCCACTTGTTGAGATTGATTTCTGAATCGATTATTCCTCCCCTGAGAAACAGCATTAGCATTTGATTCTTTCTTCTTCTGAAATGAAGAACCATACTTCTTCGCACCACCAGACGAATTGTCATTCCGAACCAGACGTCCTTCTCGCACAGCTTCTTCCAATCTGACACCCATACCCACCATTTCGGTGAAGTCTACAGGAGCACTTGCAATCATCTTCTCATAGTAAAACGGACCAAGAGTCTTAGGAAAAATCTTAGTCATCTCTTTTTCCTCCATCGAAGGAATCACTTGGGCGGCAACCTGACGCCATCTTTGAGCATATTCCTTGAAGGATTCTTTCTCTTTCTGCATCATAGCTCGCAATTGATCTCGATCAGGAGCCATGTCCACATTATACTTGTATTGTTTCACAAACGCTTCAGCTAAGTCATTGAAAGTGCGAATATGGGTGCTATCAAGGCTCATATACCACTTAGAAGCAGCTCCAGTCAATCTGTCTTGGAAATAGTGAATCAACAGACGTTGATCATCAGTGTGAGTGGGCATGTTCCTTACATACATCACCAGATGTGCCTGAGGACAGGAATTTCCTTTATACTTCTCAAATTCAGGCAGCTTGAACTTAGCAGGTACTTTCACATTGGGAACAAGGCAAAGATCATGCACATTCTTTCCAAACAGTTCCTTCCCACGCAGGGCTTTCATTTCTTTCTGCAATTCTTCAAACTGATCTTGGAAACCATCCATTATGTCATGAATTTCACTTGGAGCAGCATCATAAATGGGCTCTGGGACAAAAGGACCAGTATGAACAATGGGGGACGTGTTGACCATAACAGGAGTCAACGGACGAGTCATCTCAGGAACAGACAAATAACCTTCAGGCATGCCCCAGGGATATCCATTAGGCATACGTTGCTGAGTAGCACCAGCAGGAACAGCAGGAATTGTTGTAGCAGCAATTTTAGAAATCACAGTGGTCTGACCCTGAGCTTGGGCATTGGGAGGAGAAACCTGATTCTGATTCTGATTCTGAGCAGCCATCAATGTCTCAACTAGAGCAGTGAGACGATCCACACCAGATCTCAAAGTAACAAACTCTTCACGTAGCTCACGATTCTCTTGTTCAAGACCTTCCATCTTCTTCTTGCAGTTAGCTCGAGTATTATACCGGTGAGACAACTTGATTCTGTATGAAGAACACTGAATAAGACCTCGGGAATACTCTCGGAAGCAAGACCAAAATGCGGAATGATGCATGAAATGCAATGCAAATGATTTTTATTATGGTTTTCAAGGAACTTTAAGACATTAATTGTAAACATTAGCAAAAAAAACATAAAACATAACAACATTCTTCATTAATAATAGAAAAGCTTACAAAAGGATTCAAAGATCCAAAATTACAAAACAAAGGAAAAGCTAGAAACTAGAAGGGAACACTTCTGATGAAGAATCAACTCCTCTCTGCAGCTTCCTACGGAGCTTCTCCAACTCATCTTCATAAAAGGCCTTCAAATGAGCATTCTCGACCATCAGCTTATCAGCAACTTCCTTTCATGCAACTGAATCTTCTTGTTGTCTCTTTCGCTTTTCTCCATGTTGTTGAAGCAATTCTTCTTGATAACGGATTTGATCATCCTTTTCCATCAACCAACCATCTTGGATATCTAGCATTTCATCCTTTTCTTTCAAATGTATCTTCAACTCCTTATTCTCCATTTCCGCAGCATGGAATTTCTTCTCCCAAGCATCTCTTTCCAATCTCATCCTAGCCATGAGCTCTAGATGCCCCTCACTACTTTCAATAGGAGTAGTGAAAGATAATGGTGGAGTAATGGGTAGAGAAGGCTCCTCAAGTAAATAAGGCATTTGAAAAGTATGAACTCTAGCTTGAACCCAATCAGTGTAGTCTTTGAGAGCAACACATTGTTTCGTTCCCAAATGTCTCTTCCTATCAACATGGTGCCAAGCAAGCACAAACCGATTTCTCATATCCGAATTTCCATCTTGATTAAGATAGAAGATTCCTGACACAAGAATACTAGCAGGTCGCTCCTTCATGGGGTAACAAAATTGACGCCTTGCAAGAATGGGGTTGTAGGTAATTCCTCCTTGTATACAAAGAAGAGGTACATTAGGGAATTCTCCACAACGATCAATAATCTCACCAATGTCATAAGCAGGATTGTACCAATGGATATTCCCATTAGTAAGAGGCATGATCTTCTGAGACCATGAGAGATCATCAGGATTGTTCAAGAAACTCTTAGTCTGAGGTAAGTGCAAAATAAACCACTTATAGAGCAAAGGAGTGCAACAGTTGATAAGTCCACCTTTTTTATCAGTCCTATGGTGAATGGAATGATAAGTATCCCCAAGCAAAGTAGGCACGGGATTCCCAATCATGAAGATCCGAATAGCATTAACATCGACAAAGTTGTCAATGTTGGGAAAGAGTATCAAACCATAGATGAGCAAGGCCAAAAATGTTTCAAAAGCAATCATACTTCCCTTGCTAGCCAACATAGAAGCCTTTCCAATCAAGAACTTAGAAGTCAATCCCCAAATTCCTCCTTTTTTAGTCATGTTTGCTTTCACATCTGATATTTTCAACTGAAAAAGCTCTGCTATTTCATCAACCTGAGGCTCTTTCTCCAGACCACTAAACGGTATGTCATTCGTAACTGGAAAACCAATCCAATAAGAATACTCCTCCAAAGTGGGCATAAGCGGATAATCAGGAAAGGTGAAACAATGATAAACCGGGTCATAAAACTGCACAAGAGTCTCAAGAATCCCCTTCTCCACTTTGGTCTTCAAGATAGAGATCAATTTCCCATAACGGTTTTTGAAGTTGTCAAGATTAAGAATCAAAGTTGCTAGCTCTTTCAATTCCTTTGCACTTGAATTCCTGAAAGTGTACTTCTTGATGCTTCTCTTTTGATCCATGGTACCTGTGATGTTTACAAAAAATGTCTCTAAGTTCCTTGAAAACCATTTGTGAATGTCATTTTTATGAATGCATGAATGCATGGTTTATGCATCAACCACAATCAAGAGCACACAAGATCACAGCAAATCACACAAAATCACACAGTCCAGGTTCTTAGGTTCGACGTCACGAGCATGGAGCCATGGGTCTACCCATCCCACAAGGCGTGATCTAAGGAGTTTTGTACCTGCCAATCGGGTTCTACAAAGGTTCCCAGAGTTTTCAATCTTCTATCGGATATTACCGGCACGCACAATTGCTCATGGGCGCCAATAATTTGCCTAAAAAGACCTCGTCTGAGCGTAGTATCGCATGACAACAAGCTCAAATCGGTACTTGATCTTGTTTCTGCACTACATCCTAAAAAGGCTTAGATGGGTTAAAAAGGTTCTAGGCCATTCAGCTTCTACGGACACTCACTATTGAAAGTAATAGCGTTATCACGATGGTTCGTAACAACCTCTACTACCTTCCATGAGGCCTCCACTGATTGGGGTTCCACCATATGACGCTCATGGTAAGGATTGCTCCTGACATGCGACTATTGGTCTTACCACCTCTTATCTCAAGTTACTCACCAAAGTCCGGGTTAGAACTTTATCTCATCACAGAGGAACCATCGAGCACCAAAAAGAAAAAAAAAAGAAGATAAACAAACAAAGCACACAACAGTATATACAGGTAAAAACACACAGATAAACAAAAATAGGCTTAACACACTTAAAACTGGATCCCCAGTGAAGTCGCCATTTTTCTGTAGCGGGGAAAATCCGATATCGAAGCCATAGATTAACTCGAATCAATATTTCGTTTGAAATCGCCACCGCGCTTTATTTTTTTCAAAGGAAAAGGGAAAAGAACGTAAAACCCAAAGTTTTGTTTTTAAAACAAGAAAGAGAACTCAGGTTCGGGTGTTGATTATACAAGGGGAAGGTTTTAAGCACCCCTCATATCTGTGGTACTCCACAGGAACCTTTTTGAAAATATGTGTCGTGTGTGCTAAAAACGGTTTTTTTTATTTTTAAAATAAGCTCGGCAAAGCGTTAAGCTTTGTGCCTACATACCTCCTCGGTGCAATGGAGAAGTCAGAGCTAATGTAGTTCCGCTTAAAAGGGAAAACAGTTTTAAAACGAATAAACACTTTATTGTCGTCAGAGAGAAATACTCAGCCATTGATCTTGAGCATGAGAACAAACGAGTTCTTTGCATCGCAAATGAAAGAAGGGCTCCAACTCGGATAAAATCGACGAGTATGCCACTAGCTCTCTCACGCGGAAAAGATCTCATTATATCAATCAATTTCAAAATCGTGGGGTATAACCACTCGTTTCGACAATTAATCGTGTCTAAACTTTTTTGAAGAAAAGCCACTAAGGGCGAAAGGTATTTTTAAGAAAAGGTTTTGAAGAGATTACAAACATAAGAAGATTTTGGAAAAAGGGAGAAGATTTTGAAAATTTAAGAAGTGGGAGGAGATGAAGAGGCTAACCTAGTGCATAAAATAAAAGCTAAGGAAAGAAACGGTCTAACCGAAATAAGAAGCCAACACTTGACATTGTGAGTCAAGGTAGATTTCCCATCCTTTGGACTTATCAATACCAACACATATTACCACTTTGGGATCCAGATGAACTTATTATCTTAGCACCACTTTGCATTAAGCACATTAAAAATTCTGACGAAAATCGGGCAGAGTAACGACTGTTTTCGGGTAAAATCCTTATATCAATGCCTTGGAATTAACCATCAAGGGCTTTCAAGGAAATACTTGCATGCACAAACAGACAAAAATCCAATGCCAGACAGACAGAATAACAGCAGAGTAATAACAGAATAAGGGTCCAGAGGTCCTAAGTCCATAAGTCCGAATCTCCAGAATGCTAGGGATAGTAACCAATAGTCCAAAAGAGAGCCTTAGGTGTTTTTTTAGATTTTTGTTATTTATTAGTGTTTTAGCATAAAAGTAAAGTATGGTCCAAGTGGACAAAAGAAAAATAGCGGAAGCATAAACATAGCGTCCAAATGTACAAAGAAAAGATAGCGGAATATAAACGTCCAAATGGACAAAGAGAAAATGGCGAAAACATAAACATGATGAAATGATAAAATAAAGCAATAAAGCGAGAAATATAAAGAGCGGTATAATAAATTGCGGAAATTAAAGTCAATTGTTAGATGTTAAAGATAACCATCTTGAAACTTGTCAAGTATGTTATCAAAGTTAGTAATGAAGATCGATGGTGAGTGAAGGATGTACTCGGATTTAAATTCAATAGAAATTTATCAGAAGCTTGATAAAATCATAGCGACTACACGATAAACCTCCATAAGTCTTAAATCAACCGCATACAATTCTCTTCCATATTTGATCTTTTTGATTCGGGACACGAAATATTGTGCTATGTTAAGCAGATCGCCAAGTGATTTATGTAGAAATCACCCTACAACGAGGCCGGTCAAAACTTTATGTGCTAATGCATGCGAGAGAAGTGATATGTAAATCACTCTCCGAAAGCAATACCGCACGAAAAGAAAAATAGGGAGCGATCTCGTCTCTACCAAGAATCCATAAGAATTCTCAAGGTGTTAAGACTTTCATCGATCAAAAGAAAAAGGAATAAAGATGGAACCACATTAAAAGCTCCTTTCATCCATAATTTCAATCACTTAATTTTGCGGATTTGGATTCTCATCCTATCGACGCCCTAAGTCCATTGAAATTAGAGAGAAATTAGGCCTCTAACTTGTGATTCAAAGAAAATATCAAAAGAAAGGAGTAGAAGATGAGTTAGAACCAAAAACAAGTCAAAAACCACAAAAACAAGCATTCTGCCCAGATGTAAATCGATTTGCACAGAGTGTAAATCGATTTACACAACTCTGTTTTCAAATCTGCGCAGTTTTTCAGTTGTGTAAATCGATTTGCACCAGATGTAAATCGATTTGCACAACACAGTTTTCAAAAAAATAGCAAATCAAGAGAAGAAAACTTGTTTAAACATAAAACCAAACACCTTGTGATCTTGGATCAATTTGTGCACGAAAATGTATCAAGTAAGCAAGCAAAACTCATCAATGTAGCACCAAAGGTGCATCAAGCATAAACAACAATGGATCACATCTTGAATTATGGAATGGATCTAGAATTTTACCAAATCTTTCACAAACTTTGAATCTTCTTCAAGAACACACAACCACAAGCCTTGATCTCTCACAATTGATGAAGAAAAAGTAGTGTTTATGTTGAGGTTTAGCTCTAAATTAGTGAGGTTCAAGATGTGACTCACTAATTTGTGTGGAAGAAAAAGAGCTTTGAGTGAGGGGTTTGGAAGAGGTGAGGAGAGAAAGAGCAAGAGTTTTCTTGGCTATCAAAGCTTCAAGAAATGAATTTGCAATAAGTTTTTTGGCTATCAAAGCTTGAAAAATGAGGAGGGGAATGCCTCAATTTATAGCAATTAGGCTTGGGAAATTTTGTGGCTTGGAGTTAGGATTGTAAAATAGAATTAGGCTTGGGAAAAGGATTTGGAGCCAAAAATGAGATCCAATGGTCTTGATGCAATCACATGAGGGTTTATGATTAAATGATGTAGGTAATCAAATACAAGAGCTAAGTCATGCTTCCCATGCTTGCAAATGATGTCAACACTTTCAAAAGCTGAAATTTGCCTTCATTTTTCCAAATCCGCACTGGTGCAATCGATTTACACTTTATGCAAATCTATTTACATAGCTGAAAAAGGCAAAATCTGGGGCAAAAACAGTTATGCAAATCGATTGCTGTCTTATGCAAATCGATTTGCGCTGATTGCAGAAGCAAATCTGGTGTAGAAACAGTTGTGTAAATCGATTTACACCTTATGCAAATCGATTTGCGCAGTGAAATTGTTGAAAAATGCTCCTTTTGATGGGTATTTTGACTTGGTACCTACAAAACACAAACACACAAAAGCACAAGACAATATTTTTGGTATTTTGGTTAGTAAAACAATATATACAAGACTAAACATGGGTGCTCGATGATTCCCTTGCAGATGAATTGAGCATAACATCACAAGTAGAGTTCTAAGTTGAAACTTCTTGATTGATGATTGGTATGCAAATGATGTGTAATCTTAGGGTCAAAAATTGGGGTATGACAGATGCCCCTATTTAAGTTTCTTCGATTCGGAGATACGATGATTGGAAATCTTCGTTTTGACGAAATCGAAGAGACTTAAATATATAAAACACAATTTTTGAACCTAAGATGCTATGCAATGTTTAATGAATGCATAAGATGAGAATAAAACACGACAACACCGGGGAGGAAAAGGAACTCCACTGGGGAAACAAATGTCTTGCGGGCAGAACTCCTCTGGGGAAGGCAAGACTTTGTTGGAGAGATGAAACTTTGGTGGGAAAAGAAACTTCTCTGGGGAAAACATTTTGCACCAGAGAGGTTAAAGCAATCACCTTTCGCTGGAGATGATAGAGGGGGCACCCTCTTTCACTGGGGATGAGTAAAATATGCATCCTGAATCAGAATGCCAATCTCCTGTTAACAGAAAACACACCATCGTACCACTGATGATATGAAGAGATGTACCGCCGTACCATTGACGATAGCATATACCTACGTTCCACTGAAGGTGTTAAAGAGAAATTCATCGATGTACCACCGACGATGAAAGAGATATACCGCCGTACCACTGACGATAACACATACCAACGTTCCACTGAAGGTATGAAGAGATATACCACTGTACCACTGATGATATAAAAAGAGATAATTCATCGACGTACCACTGACGATGAAAGAGATGTACCGCCGTACCACTGACGATAACACATACCAACGTTCCACTGAAGGTATGAAAGAGAAATTCATCGACGTACCACTGACGATGAAAGAGATGTACCGCCGTACCACTGACGATAACACATACCAATGTTCCATTGAAGGCATGAAGAGATATACCACCCTACCACTGATGATATATAAAGAGATAATTCATCGACGTACCACTGACGATGAAAGAGATGTACCGCCGTACCACTGACGATAACACATACCAACGTTCTACTGAAGGTATGAAGAGAAATTCATCGACGTACCACTGACGATGAAAGAGATGTACCGCCGTACCACTGACGATAACACATACCAACGTTCCACTAAAGGCATGAAGAGATATACCACCGTACCACTGATGACATAAAAAGAGATAATTCATCGACGTACCACTGACGATGAAAGAGATGTACCGCCGTACCACTGACGATAACACATACCAACGTTCCACTGAAGGTATGAAGAGAAATTCATCGACGTACCACTGACGATGAAAGAGATGTACCGCCGTACCACTGACGATAACACATACCAACGTTCCACTGAAGGCAT
Organism: Vicia villosa; assembly: GCF_029867415.1. NCBI lineage: Eukaryota > Viridiplantae > Streptophyta > Magnoliopsida > Fabales > Fabaceae > Vicia > Vicia villosa. The sequence continues at coordinate 441,693 of NW_026705699.1, forward strand.
GAAGAGATATACCACCGTACCACTGATGATATAAAAAGAGATAATTCATCGACGTACCACTGACGATGAAAGAGATGTACCGCCGTACCACTGACGATAACACATACCAACGTTCCACTGAAGGTATGAAAGAGAAATTCATCGACGTACCACTGACGATGAAAGAGATGTACCGCCGTACCACTGACGATAACACATACCAACGTTCCACTAAAGGCATGAAGAGATATACCACCGTACCACTGATGATATAAAAAGAGATAATTCATCGACGTACCACTGACGATGAAAGAGATATACCGCCGTACCACTGACGATAACACATACCAACGTTCCACTGAAGGCATGAAGAGATGCCCCTTTGTACCAATGACGGTGAAGAGCAATCAATAATACTTTTTTCAATGATTTGAGGATGCAAACACAAATGCATAATCTCAACATTCATCATCCAGCAACCAAAATTTAATCCATGACCAAATGGAAAGAAGCTGTCAAAAAGACTGGACTAAGTGAGGGAGGAACTCACTGGTCTTCTATTCGTAGACATCTGAACAGAATAACTGAAACATATTATCCACCTAGAAACAAATTCAGTGGGGATTTTCAAGGAAAGTGAGCTTTTTCTGCTTAAGACACTCTAAATGAAAGAGCAATCCGTTTGACAGTAAACTTCATGATAGCGAATGTGAATGTATGACTGTTTTTGATGCATGTTAATGATGCATATGCTGCCAAAACTTAGCACAAGAATTAACTCAAGAGATGGAGTACAAAAATAACAATCAAGCATGTCTCGAGCTGAACACTAGAGCAGAAACTGCTATAACAATCTTTTGATGGCTTCAGAATAAATGCTGCCCAACACTAGGGAACATCAGAGCTGAGAGAACACAGCAGTTGAGTTCTACACCATATTCGAACCAGTCCAAAGGTGCATTGAGTGGAACACATTCTTCTTCTTTTGCATATGAATATATCAACATATCCATTCCTTGTAATGCACTCATGAATCAAAGTAAAACTTCCTTTTATATATTTCAAAAAAGAATTTTGTTGAGATCAATTTTCTTTTTGTTTCAAAAATTATTATCAACAATAAATGACATTTTGAAAGATATGAAAGAAATAAGATTGCCAATAAAAGGTAAAGGCTCAAACTTTTTTAATAGAATGGTAGCCTGCAAAAGGCAAGACCCCATGGATTATTACAAAGTTTGGAAAGTGGTAATTTTGTGGAAATGGTACATTGAAATGTAATGACCCTATCCTCTCTCTCAACTTGGAATTCTCGAGCAAAGGCTTCCGTTGAAATGTGTCGAACTTCTCATGATAAACAGATGACTGCTGATGATCAAGTCTTGTCTGATGTAGTTACTTGCCATGAATCCCTAACTTTTGCCTGGACCGCCCTTTCGGGTTTTCAGTCCACCGGGTATTTTATTCTGTTTATGTCTCTAATTTTTGCCTGGATCGCCCTTTCGGGTTTTCAATCCACCGAGACGCTCTTTTTGGCCTAAGCCGCCCTTTCGGGTTTTCAACTTAGCGAGCTGTTCTTTTATTGTTTTTAGGCGAAGTATTTCTTGACTACATCAGCATTCACGGGACGTGGGAGCTCTTCTCCATCCATAGTTGCAAGAATTAATGCACTGCCAGAGAAGGCTTTCTTAACAACATATGGTCCTTCAAAATTAGGAGTCCACTTGCCCCTTGAATCAGAGGTGAAAGACAAGATCCTTTTGAGCACGAGGTCGCCTTCTCTATATATACGAGGTCGAACCTTCTTATCAAAAGCTTTCTTCATTCTTTTCTGGTACAACTGACCATGGCATAAAGCCGTCATTCTCTTTTCTTCTATCAAATTCAATTGATCAAACCTGCTCTGACACCACTCAGCCTCAGATAACTTGGTTTCCATTAAAACTCTCAACGATGGAATCTCAACCTCAATGGGGAGCACTGCTTCCATGCCGTAAACCAAAGAAAAGGGGGTTGCCCCGGTTGAAGTACGAACAGATGTACGGTACCCATGCAAGGAAAATGGGAGCATCTCATGCGAGTCCTTGTACGTAACAACCATCTTTTGCACAATCTTCTTAATATTCTTATTTGCTGCTTCAACAGCTCCATTCATCTTTGGCCTATAAGGCGAAGAGTTGTGATGTTCAATTTTGAAACTTTCACACAGTTCTCTCATCATGCTGTTGTTCAGATTCGAGCCATTATCAGTAATGATCTTGCTCGGTACACCATATCTGTAGATGATGTTGTTCTTGATAAATCTGACCACAACTTGCTTTGCCACATTAGCATATGAAGCAGCTTCTACCCACTTTGTAAAGTAATCGATTGCTACCAGGATGAATCGATGTGCATTCGAAGCTTTGGGTTCAATCATGCCAATCATATCGATACCCCACATAGAGAAAGGCCATGGAGAAGAAATAACATTGAGAAGTGTCGGAGGCACATGAATCTTGTCAGCATACACCTGACACTTGTGACACTTCTTTACGAACTTGTGGCAATCAGATTCCATTGTCAGCCAATAGTAACCTGCTCTGAGCATCTTTTTAGCCATCGAATGTCCATTGGCATGAGTACCAAAAGATCCTTCATGAATTTCATGCATTAACATGTCTGCTTCGTGTCTATCCACGCATCTGAGCAAAACCATGTCATAATTTCTCTTATACAAAACATCCGCATTGATGAAGAAACTGCCAGCCAATCTCCTCAAAGTTTTCTTATCTTTATTTGATGCCCCAAGCGGGTACTCTTGAGTCTGAAGGAAGTGCTTAATATCGAAATACCAAGGCTTTTCATCTGTTGATTCCTCAACTGCAAATACATGAGCAGGTCTATCAAGACGCCTGATTATAATCTGAGGTTCCTCATTATGGAAGTTCACTTTGTACATGGAGGACAGTGTGGCTAATGCATCAGCCATCTGATTCTCATCTCGAGGGATATGGTGGAATTCAACTTTGTTAAAGAATGTCAACAGCCTTCTGGCGTAATCTTTGTAAGGGATCAGGCCAGGATGACGAGTTTCCCATTCTCCTTTAATCTGATTAATCACAAGCGCAGAATCTCCATAAACATCAAGAATCTTAATTCTCAGATTAATGGCCTCTTCAAGTCCCATGATGCAAGCTTCATACTCAGCAATGTTATTTGTGCAATCAAAACATATCCTTGCAGTGAAAGGTACATGTGACCCATGCGGAGTGACAATAATGGCGCCAATTCCATGGCCATGAACGTTAGAAGCTCCATCAAAAATTAAACCCCACTTGGATTCAGGATCTGGTCCTTCTTCTGGCAACGGTTCATCCCAATCCTGAGCTCTAAAATACATTATATCTTCATCTAGGAAGTCCATTCTGATAGATTGATGATCATCAATTGGTTGGTGAGCGAGGTACTCTGCCAACACACTTCCTTTCACAGCTTTCTGAGCTCGATATTCAATATCATATTCTGATAACAACATTTGCCAGCGAGCGATCCTTCCAGTTAATGCAGGTTTCTCAAATACATACTTAATTGGATCCATTTTGGAAATCAATAGGGTGGTGTGGTTCAACATATACTGTCTCAGTCGGCGAGCAGCCCACACCAAAGCACAACAAGTTTTCTCAAGCAGCGAGTATCTTGTTTCGCACTCGGTAAACTTTTTGCTAAGGTAGTATATTGCATACTCTTTTCGACCAGACTCGTCATGCTGACCCAACACACATCCCATTGAATTTTCAAGTACCGTGAGGTACATAATCAAAGGTCTTCCCTCAACCGGAGGGAGCAAAATGGGAGGTTCAAGCAGATATTCTTTGATGTTGTCAAAAGCTTTCTGACAATCTTCATTCCACACACATCCCTGATTTTTCTTTAACAACTTGAAGATGGGCTCACAGGTAGCAGTCATATTGGAAATGAACCTGGAGATATAATTCAAACGTCCGAGGAAACCTCTCACTTGTTTCTCAGTCTTTGGTGCTGGCATTTCCTGAATTGCTTTGACTTTATCAGGATCTACTTCAATTCCTTTCTGGCTGACAACAAAACCCAATAACTTTCCGGAACGGACACCAAAAGTGCATTTGTTTGGATTTAAGCGGAGACGATACTTTCTCAAACGCTGAAACAACTTTAAAAGATCCTCCATGTACCCTTCCTCTGACTGGGACTTGGCAATCATGTCATCCACATAAACCTCAATTTCTTTGTGCATCATATCATGGAAAAGAGTGGTCATGGCCCTCTGGTATGTCGCGCCAGCATTCTTCAACCCAAAAGGCATCACTTTGTAGCAGAATGTCCCCCATGGCGTAATAAAGGTTGTCTTTTCCATGTCTTCAGGTGCCATCTTAACTTGGTTGTATCCTGAAAAACCATCCATAAAGGAGAAAACCTCAAACTTTGTCGTGCTATCTACCAACATATCAATGTGAGGTAGAGGAAAATCATCTTTCGGACTGGCTTTGTTCAAATCTCTATAATCAACACACATACGAACTTTTCCGTCTTTCTTCGACACAGGCACTATATTGGCAATCCATTGAGGATATACAGAAGTGACAAGGAAACCTGCGTCTATCTGCTTCAAGACCTCATTCTTAATCTTTTCCGCCATATCAGGATGACTTCTTCTTAACTTTTGCTTAACAGGAGGACATTCAGGTTTCAACGGCAAACAATGCTCCACAATATCTGTGTCCAACCCAGGCATATCTTGGTAGGACCACGCAAAAATGTCAACATACTCTTTAAGAAGCTCTACCATCCTCTTCTTAACGTCTTGACCAAGTAGTGCCCCAATCTTGACTTCTTTCTTATCTTCTTTAGAACCCAAGTTGATGACTTCTAACAGCTCTTTATATGGCTGAATGGTGTCTTCCTCGTGCTCAAGCAGTCGGGAAATCTCACCAGGAATACATTCATCACTCTCTTCTTCCGCCTCATACACAGGACACTCGAAGTTAGGAGAGGGTGCAGGATCATTACTTTCAACGGTTTTATTGATTAATCTGCACAAATGATTATTATTTCAGGAAAAGGAAAGATATATGCAAACATGTAATCGTGCAGATTATGGAAAAAATGAAAACATTTTTTTTAAGGTTTTTTTTTTTGTGTTACCACTTTCCAGAAAAAGCAAAAAGATAAAAAGCATGTATATGCAGAAACAAAATGACTTTTATTGATGATTTTAATGTTTGAAACAAACAGGAAAAAGCCCCAACAAACTTCACTTTCATCTTGGGCAGAATGAAAGGATTTTGAAAAACATAAAAGCAAATTACTTTGAAGCATGAGTACACTCAGGAATGTCAATGGTGATCCAATTCTTAATCATCTTTCCATGGGTCACAAAGTTTGACACTTCTGGCTCTGATTCGTCTTCAATTGCGTCCACCTCTGGAAGAGTCGGGTGTAGAAACCCAGCACTATGAAACATTTCTTGATAAGGACGAAAAGCAGATTCAGGCTTCATCACAGACTTGTCTGAGGCAGAAAATCCCACACCAGCTCTATTCTTGTTCTCTTGCAGACTCACCACTTGTCCCCACACTCCTGAATATCCATTCTGAACCACCAGTTGAGCATCTTTGAAGGAGGCAATGGAAGCTTCGTCCTTTTTGAAGTCATCATTAACAGACAGGGCTTGGAATGCAGTTCCAATGACTACTTCATCAGCCTCTATGGTTCGGAACGAAGAGAGATGACTAATCAGCAAAGCTTGTTCTCCATTCACAACGACCATCTTTCCATCTTTCACAAATTTCAACTTCTGGTGGAGAGTTGAAGTAACTGCCCCAGCCTCATGGATCCATGGGCGTCCCAATAAGCAACTGTACGCAGGGAAAATATCCATCACTTGAAAAGTAATCTTGAAGACAAATGGTCCAATACCAATAGGTAAATCAACCTCCCCAACCACTGATTTCTTCGATCCATCAAAAGCCTTGACAATCACATTGCTGAATCTCATTGGTGTACCACCATAAGACAGCTTGGCAAGAGTGGATTTTGGCATGACATTCAGCGATGAGCCAGTATCAATCAATACATTAGACATTGAATCCTCTTTGCAATTGACAGAGATGTGCAAAGCCAAATTATGATTTCTTCCTTCCTCAGGCAAATCTTCATCACTGAAGCTCAAATTGTTACACGCAGTGATATTACTCACAACCCCATTAAACTGATCCAGCGTCACATCATGATCCACAAAGGCTTGATCGAGTATTTTCATTAAAGAATCCCTATGAGCAGGAGAACTCGTCAGCAGCTCCATTATAGAGATCTTGTACGGAGTACGATGCAACTGATCCACAATCTTATAATCGCTCATCTTGATAAGCTTCAAAATCTCATCCATCTCCTTTCCTGAAGATGCCCCAACATTCCCTTTTGACACATCATTCACAGGCACTTGAGTAGGATTCCTCTGGACATCCACAACTGTTTGAGGTTGAGTAAAAACTCGTCCACTTCTAGTCACTCTACTAACATCTGCTATATTCTCCACGGAAGACAGAGACTTAATCTCGACTTCTTTTCCAGCTTCCAGCATGGTGGCATTGTATCTGTAAGGTACAGCTTTGTCAGAACTATAAGGTACAGATCCAGGCAAACATATCACAATAGGTTCTACAGCAGCTTTGCCATAGTAACCAATCTCTACACATTCCGGAATTTCAAAGCATGGTTCAATCACATTGACATCATCTTCATCTCTATCCCTCAGAATTTCAATGAGCCTTTGATCTATGATCTCTTGTAAATCTCTTCTCACAATGTAACACCCTCGAGGATTAACTGAACAAATCCTACAAGCAGCATGATTATGCTCATAATGACTGTATTCACACAGAGTGGCATGCATCTCTACCAATGATCCTCTGATGTGTTCCACACGATAAATCTTATACTTCCCAGGGCATCCATGCACCACATTCACAGCAGACGCTTCATGAGTTGGCAACGAATTGTTCTGCATATTTGGGCCAATATCACGGAAGGAAAGCATACCCGAATGGACCAATCTCTAAACTTCATTCTTTAAGGACCAACAGTTTTCCAAATCATGCCCAGGAGCATTCTGATGAAAAGCACAAGTGGCATCGGCTTTGTACCACCAAGGGAGTTTCTCTGGAACAGGAGGCGGCGACCTTGGTTGAACCAACTTCTTATGAATTAATGCAGGATACAGTTCAGTGTATGTCATGGGGATAGGATCAATATTAACTCGAGGATACGGATTCCGCCTTGCTGGTTGTTGATTAACAGGAGCTATAGGCACTGAATTCACAACAGGAGTTACTGACGCCACTTGTTGAGATTGATTTCTGAATCGATTATTCCTCCCCTGAGAAACAGCATTAGCATCTGATTCTTTCTTCTTCTGAAATGAAGAACCATACTTCTTCGCACCACCAGACGAATTGTCATTCCGTACCAGACGTCCTTCTCGCACAGCTTCTTCCAATCTGACACCCATACCCACCATTTCGGTGAAGTCTACAGGAGCACTTGCAATCATCTTCTCATAGTAAAACGGACCAAGAGTCTTAGGAAAAATCTTAGTCATCTCTTTTTCCTCCATCGAAGGAATCACTTGGGCGGCAACCTCACGCCATCTTTGAGCATATTCCTTGAAGGATTCTTTATCTTTCTGCATCATAGCTCGCAATTGATCTCGATCAGGAGCCATGTCCACATTATACTTGTATTGTTTCACAAACGCTTCAGCTAAGTCATTGAAAGTGCGAATATGGGTGCTATCAAGGCCCATATACCACTTAGAAGCAGCTCCAGTCAAACTGTCTTGGAAATAGTGAATCAACAGACGTTGATCATCAGTGTGAGTGGGCATCTTCCTTACATACATCACCAGATGTGCCTGAGGACAGGAATTTCCTTTATACTTCTCAAATTCAGGCAGCTTGAACTTAGCAGGTACTTTCACATTGGGAACAAGGCAAAGATCATGCACATTCTTTCCAAACAGTTCCTTCCCACGCAGGGCTTTCATTTCTTTCTGCAATTCTTCAAACTGATCTTGGAAACCATCCATTCTGTCATGATTTCACTTGGAGCAGCATCATAAATGGGCTCTGGGACAAAAGGACCAGTATGAACAATGGGGGACGTGTTGACCATAACAGGAGTCAACGGACGAGTCATCTCAGGAACAGACAAATAACCTTCAGGCATGCCCCAGGGATATCCATTAGGCATACGTTGCTGAGTAGCACCAGCAGGAACAGCAGGAATTGTTGTAGCAGCAATTTTAGAAATCACAGTGGTCTGACCCTGAGCTTGGGCATTGGGAGGAGGAACCTGATTCTGATTCTGATTCTGAGCAGCCATCAATGTCTCAACTAGAGCAGTGAGACGATCCACACCAGATCTCAAAGTAACAAACTCTTCACGTAGCTCACGATTCTCTTGTTCAAGACCTTCCATCTTCTTCTTGCAGTTAGCTCGAGTATTATACCGGTGAGACAGCTTGATTCTGTATGAAGAACACTGAATAAGACCTCGGGAATACTCTCGGAAGCAAGACCAAAATGCGGAATGATGCATGAAATGCAATGCAAATGATTTTTATTATGGTTTTCAAGGAACTTTAAGACATTAATTGTAAACATTAGCAAAAAAAACATAAAACATAACAACATTCTTCATTAATAATAGAAAAGCTTACAAAAGGATTCAAAGATCCAAAATTACAAAACAAAGGAAAAGCTAGAAACTAGAAGGGAACACTTCTGATGAAGAATCAACTCCTCTCTGCAGCTTCCTACGGAGCTTCTCCAACTCATCTTCATAAAAGGCCTTCAAATGAGCATTCTCGACCATCAGCTTATCAGCAACTTCCTTTCATGCAACTGAATCTTCTTGTTGTCTCTTTCGCTTTTCTCCATGTTGTTGAAGCAATTCTTCTTGATAACGGATTTGATCATCCTTTTCCATCAACCAACCATCTTGGATATCTAGCATTTCATCCTTTTCTTTCAAATGTATCTTCAACTCCTTATTCTCCATTTCCGCAGCATGGAATTTCTTCTCCCAAGCATCTCTTTCCAATCTCATCCTAGCCATGAGCTCTAGATGCCCCTCACTACTTTCAATAGGAGTAGTGAAAGATAATGGTGGAGTAATGGGTAGAGAAGGCTCCTCAAGTAAATAAGGCATTTGAAAAGTATGAACTCTAGCTTGAACCCAATCAGTGTAGTCTTTGAGAGCAACACATTGTTTCGTTCCCAAATGTCTCTTCCTATCAACATGGTGCCAAGCAAGCACAAACCGATTTCTCATATCCGAATTTCCATCTTAATTAAGATAGAAGATTCCTGACACAAGAATACTAGCAGGTCGCTCCTTCATGGGGTAACAAAATTGACGCCTTGCAAGAATGGGGTTGTAGGTAATTCCTCCTTGTATACAAAGAAGAGGTACATTAGGGAATTCTCCACAACGATCAATAATCTCACCAATGTCATAAGCAGGATTGTACCAATGGATATTCCCATTAGTAAGAGGCATGATCTTCTGAGACCATGAGAGATCATCAGGATTGTTCAAGAAACTCTTAGTCTGAGGTAAGTGCAAAATAAACCACTTATAGAGCAAAGGAGTGCAACAGTTGATAAGTCCACCTTTCTTATCAGTCCTATGGTGAATGGAATGATAAGTATCCCCAAGCAAAGTAGGCACGGGATTCCCAATCATGAAGATCCGAATAGCATTAATATCGACAAAGTTGTCAATGTTGGGAAAGAGTATCAAACCATAGATGAGCAAGGCCAAAAATGTTTCAAAAGCAATCATACTTCCCTTGCTAGCCAACATAGAAGCCTTTCCAATCAAGAACTTAGAAGTCAATCCCCAAATTCCTCCTTTTTTAGTCATGTTTGCTTTCACATCTGATATTTTCAACTGAAAAAGCTCTGCTATTTCATCAACCTGAGGCTCTTTCTCCAGACCACTAAACGGTATGTCATTCGTAACTGGCAAACCAATCCAATAAGAATACTCCTCCAAAGTGGGCATAAGCTGATAATCAGGAAAGGTGAAACAATGATAAACCGGGTCATAAAACTGCACAAGAGTCTCAAGAATCCCCTTCTCCACTTTGGTATTCAAGATAGAGATCAATTTCCCATAACGGTTTTTGAAGTTGTCAAGATTAGGAATCAAAGTTGCTAGCTCTTTCAATTCCTTTGCACTTGAATTCCTGAAAGTGTACTTCTTGATGCTTCTCTTTTGATCCATGGTACCTGTGATGTTTACAAAAAATGTCTCTAAGTTCCTTGAAAACCATTTGTGAATGTCATTTTTATGAATGCATGAATGCATGGTTTATGCATCAACCACAATCAAGAGCACACAAGATCACAGCAAATCACACAAAATCACACAGTCCAGGTTCTTAGGTTCGACGTCACGAGCATGGAGCCATGGGTCTACCCATCCCATAAGGCGTGATCTAAGGAGTTTTGTACCTGCCAATCGGGTTCTACAAAGGTTCCCAGAGTTTTCAATCTTCTATCGGATATTACCGGCACGCACAATTGCTCATGGGCGCCAATAATTTGCCTAAAAAGACCTCGTCTTAGCGTAGTATCGCATGACAACAAGCTCAAATTGGTACTTGATCTTGTTTCTGCACTACATCCTAAAAAGGCTTAGATGGGTTAAAAAGGTTCTAGGCCATTCAGCTTCTACGGACACTCACTATTGAAAGTAATAGCGTTATCACGATGGTTCGTAACAACCTCTACTACCTTCCATGAGGCCTCCACTGATTGGGGTTCCACCATATGACGCTCATGGTAAGGATTGCTCCTGACATGCGACTATTGGTCTTACCACCTCCTATCTCAAGTTACTCACCAAAGTCCGAGTTAGAACTTTATCTCATCACAGAGGAACCATCGAGCACCAAAAAGAAAAAAAAAGAAGATAAACAAACAAAGCACACAACAGTATATACAGGTAAAAACACACAGATAAACAAAAATAGGCTTAACACACTTAAAACTGGATCCCCAGTGAAGTCGCCATTTTTCTGTAGCGGGGAAAATCTGATATCGAAGCCATAGATTGACTCGAATCAATATTTCGTTTGAAATCGCCACCGCGCTTTATTTTTTTCAAAGGAAAAGGGAAAATAACGTAAAACCCAAAGTTTTGTTTTTAAAACAAGAAAGAGAACTCAAGTTCGGGTGTTGATTATACAAGGGGAAGGTTTTAAGCACCCCTCATATCTGTGGTACTCCACAGGAACCTTTTTGAAAATCTGTGTCGTGTGTGCTAAAAACGGTTTGTTTTATTTTTAAAATAAGCTCGGCAAAGCGTTAAGCTTTGTCCCTACATACCTCCTCGGTGCAATGGAGAAGTCAGAGCTAATGTAGTTCCGCTTAAAAGGGAAAACAGTTTTAAAACGAATAAACACTTTATTGTCGTCAGAGAGAAATACTCAGCCATTGATCTTGAGCATGAGAACAAACGAGTTCTTTGCATCGCAAATGAAAGAAGGGCTCCAACTCGGATAAAATCGACGAGTATGCCACTAGCTCTCTCACGCGGAAAAGATCTCATTATATCAATCAATTTCAAAATCGTGGGGTATAACCACTCGTTTCGACAATTAATCGTGTCTAAACTTTTTTGAAGAAAAGCCACTAAGGGCGAAAGGTATTTTTAAGAAAAGGTTTTGAAGAGATTACAAACATAAGAAGATTTTGGAAAAAGGGAGAAGATTTTGAAAATTTAAGAAGTGGGAGGAGATGAAGAGGCTAACCTAGTGCATAAATTAAAAGCTAAGGAAAGAAACGGTCTAACCGAAATAAGAAGCCAACACTTGACATTGAGAGTCAAGGTAGATTTCCCATCCTTTGGACTTATCAATACCAACACATATTACAACTTTGGGATCCAGATGAACTTATTATCTTAGCACCACTTTGCATTAAGCACATTAAAAATTCTGACGAAAATTGGGCAGAGTAACGGCTGTTTTCGGGTAAAATCCTTATATCAATGCCTTGGAATTAACCATCAAGGGCTTTCAAGGAAATACCTGCATGCACAAACAGACAACAATCCAATGCCAGACAGACAGAATAACAGCAGAGTAATAACAGAATAAGGGTCCAGAGGTCCTAAGTCCATAAGTCCGAATCTCCAGAATGCTAGGGATAGTAACCAATAGTCCAAAAGAGAGCCTTAGGTGTTTTTTTAGATTTTTGTTATTTATTAGTGTTTTAGCATAAAAGTAAAGTATGGTCCAAGTGGACAAAAGAAAAATAGCGGAAGCATAAACATAGCGTCCAAATGGACAAACAAAAGATAGCGGAATATAAACGTCCAAATGGACAAAGAGAAAATGGCGGAAACATAAACATGATGAAATGATAAAATAAAGCAATAAAGCGAGAAATATAAAGAGCGGTATAATAAATTGCGGAAATTAAAGTCAATTGTTAGATGTTAAAGATAACCATCTTGAAACTTGTCAAGTATGTTATCAAAGTTAGTAATGAAGATCGATGGTGAGTGAAGGATGTACTCGGATTTAAATTCAATAGAAATTTATCAGAAGCTTGATAAAATCATAGCGACTACACGATAAACCTCCATAAGTCTTAAATCAACCGCATACAATTCTCTTCCATATTTGATCTTTTTGATTCGGGACACGAAATATTGCGCTATGTTAAGCAGATCGCCAAGTGATTTATGTAGAAATCACCCTACAACGAGGCCGGTCAAAACTTTATGTGCTAATGCATGCGAGAGAAGTGATATGTAAATCACTCTCCGAAAGCAATACCGCACGAAAAGAAAAATAGGGAGCGATCTCGTCTCTACCAAGAATCCATAAGAATTCTCAAGGTGTTAAGACTTTCATCGATCAAAAGAAAAAGGAATAAAGATGGAACCACATTAAAAGCTCCTTTCATCCATAATTTCAATCACTTAATTTGGCGGATTTGGATTCTCATCCTATCGACGCCCTAAGTCCATTGAAATTAGAGAGAAATTAGGCCTCTAACTTGTGATTCAAAGAAAATATCAAAAGAAAGGAGTAGAAGATGAGTTAGAACCAAAAACAAGTCAAAAACCACAAGAACAAGCATTCTGCCCAGATGTAAATCGATTTGCACAGAGTGTAAATCGATTTACACAACTCTGTTTTCAAATCTGCGCAGTTTTTCAGTTGTGTAAATCGATTTGCACCAGATGTAAATCGATTTGCACAACACAGTTTTCAAAAAAACAGCAAATCAAGAGAAGAAAACTTGTTTAAACATAAAACCAAACACCTTGTGATCTTGGATCAATTTGTGCACGAAAATGTATCAAGTAAGCAAGCAAAACTCATCAATGTAGCATCAAAGGTGCATCAAGCATAAACAACAATGGATCACATCTTGAATTATGGAATGGATCTAGAATTTTACCAAATCTTTCACAAACTTTGAATCTTCTTCAAGAACACACAACCACAAGCCTTGATCTCTCACAATTGATGAAGAAAAAGTAGTGTTTATGTTGAGGTTTAGCTCTAAATTAGTGAGGTTCAAGATGTGACTCACTAATTTGTGTGGAAGAAAAAGAGCTTTGAGTCAGGGGTTTGGAAGAGGTGAGGAGAGAAAGAGCAAGAGTTTTCTTGGCTATCAAAGCTTCAAGAAATGAATTTGCAATAAGTTTTTTGGCTATCAAAGCTTGAAAAATGAGGAGGGGAATGCCTCAATTTATAGCAATTAGGCTTGGGAAATTTTGTGGCTTGGAGTTAGGATTGGAAAATAGAATTAGGCTTGGGAAAAGGATTTGGAGCCAAAAATGAGATCCAATGGTCTTGATGCAATCACATGAGGGTTTATGATTAAATGATGTAGGTAATCAAATACAAGAGCTAAGTCATGCTTCCCATGCTTGCAAATGATGTCAACACTTTCAAAAGCTGAAATTTGCCTTCATTTTTCCAAATCCGCACTGGTGCAATCGATTTACACTTTATGCAAATCTATTTACATAGCTGAAAAAGGCAAAATCTGGGGCAAAAACAGTTATGCAAATCGATTGCTGTCTTATGCAAATCGATTTGCACTGATGGCAGAAGCAAATCTGGTGCAGAAACAGTTGTGTAAATCGATTTACACCTTATGCAAATCGATTTGCGCAGTGAAATTGTTGAAAAATGCTCCTTTTGATGGGTATTTTGACTTGGTACCTACAAAACACAAACACACAAAAGCACAAGACAATATTTTTGGTATTTTGGTTAGTAAAACAATATATACAAGACTAAACATGGGTGCTCGATGATTCCCTTGCAGATGAATTGAGCATAACATCACAAGTAGAGTTCTAAGTTGAAACTTCTTGATTGATGATTGGTATGCAAATGATGTGTAATCTTAGGGTCAAAAATTGGGGTATGACACTTTGTGTCCGATTTTATTTTTTATCTTCCCGATTTAATTAATTAGGTCGCGAGACCAATAATTAATTAAATCGTTTACATTTTCTTATTTAATTCGTACCCTAATTAGGGTTTACGACGATCGGTCCGTACACTGAAAATATTCTTTTTTTTCTGTGCCTTTTTTTTCAGGGTTACTCTTCAAATACACTCCGACTATGCGCCACGTCAAATTCAAAGCTAAGTTCTAACCTTTCTTATTTAAATATTTTCGCCTGTTATTTTATTTAATTAGGGTTTAAGTCCCGCTGTCAATGAACTCCTCCTACACTTACTTCTTCTTTTTATTTCTTTTGCCAATTCTTTAATGATCAGGGTCAATGCTTAATGCTCAAGGCAAATCTTTGCCCATCAACCTTCATTAATCGAAGCTAAGTATTTTTACCCTTTTCTCGTATTTTTACTTTTATTGATTAGGGTTAACCGTATTCGATGTCTGAACTATAGTGCACTCACATATATCTTGTTTCTTATTTTTCCACCTTTTCAGGGTTTGCCAATTGCCAAAGCTCCGAATAGTCGGTAACCCTAAACCCTGATCTTAATTATTACTTTTTCAGACTTATTATTTATCCCGCTGGTTTCATTTTCCCTTTCCCCCGCTGGTTTCATTTTCCCTTTCCCCATTATTGCTTTAATTGTTAATATTAATTGCTGTGGTTAGTAATTCTAGGGAGTGCAAGCTTGTAATTAACCTAGAATAACTAATTATAAGATAAATATCTGAATCAAATCACGTGATTGTTGCACCCACGCACACTTTTGGGTAATCTCTCTGTTGCCTGTTGCCTTGGTGCCTGTTGCCTTGGTGCCTGTTGCCTTGTGTTTTTGCAGAATAACCATGTCCCTCGAATACGAGGATACCTCAGCCATGTTGCCTCGATAAATACAAAGGTCATAAGACCCTAATGATGCTGCCTTCGATACACCAATATGACCTCGACCCTCGGAAGTTGCCTACGAAAGGCTGAGGTATCCTCTGGCTGCCTACGAAAGGCTATTCTGGTCCTTCCCTTAGACTACCTGCCTCTCTATGGCATGGGACAGTCTTATGGCGAACGACGTTGCGACGACCCTTCAACCTCCAAATGAAAGGCTTCATTCCCTCTTATGGCATGGATAGACCCTTTCACCCTGAAAGGCTAAAAGAACATTTTTCATCTAACCATGTAATTGCCCCTAATTGCTTTGCCTTGCTCTAAAACCTTTTTCATATTCTTTCTCATAAACCTTCAAAATGGCTACACTCATTTACGAGATAAAGTCCATATTCTTTTCTTCTACATTTCTGAAATCAAAGAGCAAAGCAATTAAGAGCCCATGGAAAACCATGGATGCAAAGGGTGCCTTACACCTTCCCTTTGCATAATTACCCCCCGAACTCAATCTCTTTCAAAAAGGTTTTTTTCTGTTCTTTTAGCCTTTCTTTAAATTGGATAAAATGAAAGTCGGTGGCGACTCTTGCTTAACCGCGACATTTTCTTTAAAAGTCAGTTCACCGTATTACAAAAATACACAAGATAAATAAATCACACAAAAAAGGAGTTAAAAAGATTAATTTTCCTATTTTTAATGATTTTTCAAAGTTTGATAAAAAAAATTAAATAAAATAGTGATAAAAAGAAGGGTTTTGTCTTTGGAAGGGTTTGAACCCATGCCCTTCACATCACAACTCAAAACCTTAGCCACTGGGCCAGGCACGTGTACTGATCATTAAGCCCATCCATTTTAACACAACACTTAAGCAAGTGAGGAATACACAAAAAACAAAACAAAACAAAAGGTCTGGGGTGAGGGGGATTCGAACCCCAGACCTGTGGGACGCGCTAAGTACAAGCATTGTGACCAGTTGAGCTATAACGATGTATTCGTTAAGAAAATGCACCCAATTCATTATATTTTAAAACAAACCCTAAATGGAATTTTGACCAACTTCATCTTCTTCATTCAGCAACAACAATGGCGCCAAGAACACACAAATTCAAACTTTTCCAAAACTCAATCAATTTTGACAAAATAAGACACTAACATAATCAACATGAAGACACAAATACAACCATGTACTTAACACACATTTATTTAACCTTAAACGCATGAATTTCGGGAAAACTATTAAGAACCCTAAAAACTCAAACTTAAATTAAATGATCAATTTTAATAATTAGGCCCTAAAAGTTTAGGGCTTTTGTTCCCTACATCAATCTAAACACAATGGTATCAAGAAATGCAAGAAATAAAGCACAAATGAGTATGCTCAAATTCCAGAAAAATACCTCTGAAAGTGAGGATCAAACCCTTGCTTGGAGGTGTTTCCGAGCTGCCAAACTTGTCTGGAATCCTTCAATAATGTCCAAGGAAGCTTTCTGGGCACTTAGAACTCCTTGAGAACCCCTGCAACTTCAAACACGATTTTACCTACAAAGCAAAAAAAGTTATGGCTGGAAGTGTATGTTCCAAGTGTTACGGATTCAAAACAGGTGTTTGGATAACTTCTATATGTGATATCGAAGGTACCCAACACAAAAAATCCAAGAACGCACGAGCCAAATCAAAAATCACTACTTTGGTTCAAAGATGTCTTTTAATGGAAATTTGAGAAGTGATTTCTGGTTCAAGGCCTTTGGTAAGTGTTTGAAGGTTGTGGATAGCTTATATATGATTAGTAGAATCTATTGGAAATGCTAATTTGGTTGGTACGTGTTTGGTTTGGATTTTATCAAGATTTAACCTTGGTAAAGGTTTAATGGAGGTGAAAAAAATGATTATGAGTTTGGGGTGTTTGTGAGGTGTATGGTGTTAGAACAAGAAATGTTCTGATCAATATTCTTAGTTTTGATGATAACATTATATATGAATTTTGTATAAGACAATGTGGTACTCTAATTATTCACGTTTTTCATTTTAGGAAAATTCTAAAAGAGTACGCATAAAATTAGCGTTCAGAAGCTCTGACCCAGAAGATCTGGATGGCTTCATCAGAACATGGTCTGGCAGACATCAGAAGATGGTCTTGAAGAAATCAGAACATGATCTAGGAAGCATCAGAAGATGGTAGTCAGATGCAAGGCTCTGAAGATCTGATGGTATCACACTCAAAAGCACTTCCAAAGTCTGACGACTGAAGTTGCATCTGCACCAAAAGCTGAAGACTCTGATATTAAAATGTTAATCTACATAGTCTGAGTCCAGAAGCAAGTACAAGATGAAAAGGCTACAACGTCAAATCTGTCTGACTGACAAAAGGAACGTTAGACGCTACAAAAGGCAAAGTCAGCAAAAGCAGTTGAATCATGGCTCGAGATAGTTGACAAAAGAGTGAAACATTAAATGCAGCAATGTACTATTCATGCAAAGCATTAAATGCGTTCAACAATCACATTTTCTCACTGCCTATATATAGAAGTTCTGATGCTAAAGCAGCAACAACTCTCTCACGCTAAGTACCAAAACGCTGCCAGAAAGCTATCACACAAAATCAAAGAAGAACTTCATCTTCAACCTCACAACATTGTAATATTTTAGTGAGTGTTAGAACTTAAACTTAAGAGAAAATTCACTTGGTGATTATAGCTTATTGAGAAGCAATTTAAAATCTTGTAATATTTGTTTACATCTTTGTAAAAGGAATTTCCTAGAGTGATAAAGTTGTGATCTGTAGACTCTAGAAGACTTAGAAGTTGTCTAAGTGGAGAACCATTGTAATCAAGAATGATTAGTGGATTAAATCCTCAATTGAGGTAAATCACTTTGTCAGGGGTGGACTGGAGTAGTTTTGTTAACAATGAACCAGGATAAAAATAACTGTGTGATTTATTTTTATCTACCATTTTTAGAAGAAACCCTTATTCAATCCCCCCTTTCTAAGTGTTTTTCACTCCTTCAATTGGCATCAGAGCGCCAGTTCTAGGTGCAAACACTTAACCGTGTTAGAGAAAAGATTCAGGGAGAAAAACACAAAATGGTTGATCCAGCTACTCCAACTCCTACTGAGCAAAACAACAATGGTAACAATGGAAGTAATAGCTTCAATGGTTACAATAGACCACCAGTCTTTGATGGTGAAAACTTTGAATACTGGAAAGATAGACTTGAAAGTTATTTTCTATGTCAAGATGGTGATCTATGGGATTTAGTGTTGGATGGTTACATACATCCTGTGAATTCTTGTGAAGTCAAGATTTCTAGACAAGCTATGAGTGATGATCAAAAGAAAGAGTTCAAAAATCATCACAAATCAAGAACCATATTGTTGAATGCCATTTCACATGATGAATATGAGAAGATCACAAACAAAGAAACTGCTCATGACATCTTTGAATCTCTGAAGATGACTCATGAAGGAAATGCACAAGTCAAGGAGACAAAAGCTCTCGATCTAATCCAGAAGTATGAAGCTTTCAGAATGGAAGACGATGAAAACATTGAAGCAATGTTCTCCAGATTCCAGACTCTAACTGCTGGATTAAGAGTTCTAGACAAGGGATACACAAAGGCTGATCATGTTAAAAAGATAATCAGAAGTCTTCCCAGAAGATGGGTGTTGCACCCCAATTTTTGACCTCTGAGATCCCATAATTTTTCTAAGTATCATGATCATTATCATTATCATTTATCATCATGCATATTTTTATTTACTAACAAAAAATAAAAAGAAAAAAAAGTTTGTTGCTTGTGTGTTAAAAAGACAGGAGAATGATCAAGAGAAAGCTGAAGAATTCAGGGTTTTGAGGCCCACAAGAGGTTCAACATTCTCTCAAGATTCAAAGGTTCCTTCAATCAATATTCAAGTCCAAGGATGGCTCAGTTTAAGGCAGACAACTCTCAAGATCGCCAGAAGCGCCAAATTAGGTTTTTTGTTTTTTTTTCCAGGAGAACGAGTTTTTGAGACCTCAAATGGATTTCATGGATATTCATATGTCTCAAAGTACCACCAGACAAATTTTCAAACTTCAATTCGCTCGGACGCACAGTCAACAGCTCGAACAGTCAACAGACGACCAGTTTGACCAAAAAGTCAACAGACAGTCAAAAATGCAATTTTTTGTCAACATCCATATTTTGTCAAAAGATTCATCATGTGATCAATGGTTGATCATAATTCATCAAGAAAAGTTCAGAAATCGACAAAACTAAAAATTGCAAAATTAGAGTTTTTTACCTAAAAGTCAACTGAACTTTGACCGACCATAACTCTCTCATAATTTATCAGAAAAATTCCAACCAAAGCTCATTCTCAAGGAAATTCAATTCTCTACAACTTTGATGTTGGGACTAAGGTCAAGAAATGCTTCCGCCTAAGAGATATAAGCCAAAACATTACAGGTTATTTTTAAAGTCAACGAAAAGCAGTTTTTTGTCAAAGCCCATATCATCAAGATAACTTCTCCAAATGAAAACACGCTTCCAAAGTGGCTTGTAGAGGACATCTTGGGCTTTCCAAAAAGTAAAATAACACTTTCATAGGATCAAAATTGAGGGAGATATGCCTCGAGGAAGTTGACCTTTTTTTGGAAAAATGCATGAAACAAGTAATGACCAAAACTTGATTTTTTTTCAAAAAGGCCAATTCTTTTGTGATTCAATCTTGATTCCCATATGTCTAAGGGGAATCCACGACCCACCCATGATCCATAACATTTTTATTTCATTTTAATTAAATTTTATTCATTTAAAGTTTAATTAAAGTGAGATAATTCAAGGATAATTCAATGATAATTCAAGGATAATGCAAGGAAGCTTCATGTGATACAAGCAATGATATATTCAAAGCATCAAAGATAAGATTGCAAGATTGGAGAGAATAATAATTGAGTGATTAAACCATGGTTAAGTTTTTTAACTTAGCATAAAAGAATATTCCATTCTTTTTCCACAAAATCAATCATTATTTTTTCCACTTGCTTGGCCTCCTAGATCAAACTCTTTGCCTATAAATAAAGCTTCATTTTCTTCATTAAAGGGAAGAGAAAAAAGGGAGGAAAGAAGAGGAGGAGGAACAAGAGAAGAATAACAACACACTCCAAAAGCATAGCATAAGTTTTATATTTTTCAAAAGTTTCAAGAAACTTGTAAAAATCAAGGCTCATTCAAATAGCCACTTTCAATCAATTTCAATCACTCTATTCCACTCTTGGGACATCATAGAGTAAGTACAATGTAATTTTAATATGTAGTAGTGTTAGGAGTTCATGAATTAAAAACTCCATATTTATGCATATTTTCAATTTCTCAAAAAAAAATGTTTTAATTTTAGTTTTAAGTTGATAAAATGTTTATTTAATTTTTAACATAAAAATATTTTATTTCTTTTCATAATTAATTTATTTTGCTTAATTAATTAGTAATTATGTAAATATTGCTTTTTTTTTATTATTTTCAACCAATAAAAAAGAAAACTCCAAAAATATTTTCCTTTTAGATTTAGGTTTATATTTTTATAATCTAATTTTTGACATAAAAAAGAATATTTTTTGTTAAGTTTAATTATTTGTATAATTATTTGTTTAATTAGTTTGTTAATTAACTTAAAATCAATTCCAAGAAAATCACAAAAAATATTAAGCTTAATTTGTTTTATATTTATTTTTGTATATTATTTGATATTATTTCTTATCTTTTTCTTTGTCTTGAATTGGAATAAAAAAAGATCAAACATGGAAGAGAATTGTATGCGGTTGATTTAAGACTTATGGAATTTTATCGTGTAGTCGCTATGATTTTATCAAGCTTCTGATAAAGTTCCATTGAATTTAAATCCAAGAACATCCTTCACTCACCATCAATCTTTATTACTAACTTTGATAACATACTTGACAAGTTTCAAGATGGTTATCTTTAACATCTAACAATTAACTTTAATTTCCGCATTTTATTATATTGTTCTTTATATTTCTTGCTTCATGCTTTATTTTATTATTTATTATTTATGTTTCTGTTATTTTTTCTTTGTCCATTTGGACATATTATTTATGTTTCTGTCATTTTTTCTTTGTCCATTTGGACATATTATTTATGTTTCTGTCATTTTTTCTTTGTCCATTTGGACATATTATTTATGTTTCTGTCATTTTTTTCTTTGTCCATTTGGACATATTATTTATGTTTCTGTCATTTTCTCTTTGTCCATTTGGACATATTATTTATGTTTCCGCTATTTTTTCTTTGTCCATTTGGACATATTATTTATGTTTCTGTCATTTTCTCTTTGTCCATTTGGACATATTATTTATGTTTCCGCTATTTTCTCTTTGTCCATTTGGACATATTATTTATGTTTCCGCTATTTTCTCTTTGTCCATTTGGACATATTATTTATGTTTCCGCTATTTTCTCTTTGTCCATTTGGACATATTATTTATGTTTCCGCTATTTTCTCTTTGTCCATTTGGACATATTATTTATGTTTCCGCTATTTTCTCTTTGTCCATTTGGACATATTATTTATGTTTCCGCTATTTTCTCTTTGTCCATTTGGACATATTATTTATGTTTTCGCTATTTTTTCTTTGTCCATTTGGACATATTATTTATGTTTCTGTTATTTTTTTTCTTTGTCCATTTGGACATATTATTTATGTTTATGCTATTTTTTCTTTGTCCATTTTGGACATATTATTTATGCTTCTGTTATTTTCTCTTTGTCCATTTGGACGTATTATTTATGTTTATGCTATTTTTTCTTTGTCCAATTGGACGTATTATTTATGTTTCTGTTATTTTCTCTTTGTCCATTTGGACATATTATTTATGTTTCTGCTATTTTCTATTTGTCTATTTTGCTAACGTACAGGAAAGATCTTATAAATTAGGAGTAAGTAACTCCTAATTGCTTGCTCAAACACTTCCATTTTCAAACAACGTATTTTCAAAACTTCTCATCTATTTTCAAAACTTTCATCTGGTATTTGAAGGGCATTATTCCCGGTGAAACTCTTCAGAGACCTATGTGACCTATTGTCCATCTTCACTTCTTCTATTTTCAAATCAACAAAGCATTTAAAAAAGTGAGCTAAGCAACTAAGAGCCCATGGATAACCATGGATACAAAGGGTGCTTAAAACCTTCCCTTTGTATAACCAACCCCCCGAACCCAAAATCTGTCAAAAGGTCTTTCCTGTTCTTTTATGCCTTTCCTTTTTTGGATAAAATAAAAGTCGGTGGCGACTCTTGCAAAAATATAAAATAATTTGACGAAAAAGAGAGCAAGGAGTCAGTTCGCCTCAAAAAAACCGAGTTTACAGAACTGGCGACTCTGCTGGGGAGTGAAAATCTTTTTAAAGAGGGGTTACCTTAGAGTTTTGATCACTTTAATATTTGCTTATACTTGTTTATTTTATTATTTTTTGCTATTCTGGATATATGTGTGGTTCCATCACTTGAGATACATTATGGACAAATCCTAACCCGGATTAAGTACACATAAGAATTAGGTGGAGGGTATAGTCATGTATGGCATACAAGGAGTTCAGTCCTTAAAAAGCTGGCATGAGAATCCTTCCGCTCAGTGGAGGTTCCTTGTTGGTAGTATATGTTTAGCAAGTTCAGTTGCGAAGACATTATTGCTTTCATTGAACTGTAGAAGCTGAGTTGGCCGTAGAACCCCAACCCATCCTGGCCTTATTAGGTTGTGGTGCAGAAACTATTCAGGTGAAGACTTAGATTAGTTGTCATGCGGAGAACCACACTCAGACGAGTTTTTCTTGAGAATATTGCTAGCTCACAAGTTCAGTTGTGCAAGCCGGTAATATCCGAAAGAAGAATGTGGACTCTGACGTATCAGTAGAACATGTTGTGCAGGTGATTAACCCCTAGTACTATCCCATGTTTGGTTCTTTGACCTCATGCTCGTGACGTTGAACTTTTGAACCTATCTTATGTGCACCATGTTTGTGTTACCATTTCTGTATATGTGGCATTCATGCATTCATACATTCATAAAAATCTTTTCCTTTGATTTTCAATGAACTTAGAGGTCTTTTTTGTAAACATCGTAAGTTTCATCAAACTCAATGGATCTTGGGTGTTGATGGGGTGAAAACTCTAATCCACCAAAATGGATGATTGATTTTGATGATAACTTGATCAATGCTTTAATCCAATGCTTAAATGTTTGCAAATTAATATCTTAATTTCTTTGAAACTCAAAAAAAAAAATATAAACAACAATTGCATCATTTGCATACATACATTCAGGTTATCCATGAAACTTATCCTTGTCTGTCTCCATCTTTAGAGTTATCTATCTACCATCAAGTTGATTCTTCCTCCTCGAAATCCTCTTCCATAAGGTTTTAGGTCTGATCTTCATTGTCCTTTCCATCAAGGGGCAGCAGGCCATGATTTAGAAAGATGTTTCCCTACTGTTTGCATTTCCTCAGTTATATTGTTTGCTTTTAAACTTTTTTCATCCCAGAATGTTAATTTTAATGAAATGAGCATCGTATTTTTGAATTCATGTTCATCTACTATGTCTATGTTTATGCTTCTTTTACAAAAAAAAAATTATTTTGCTTTCTCTATCAAACTTGTGTTTTATGCAAAGATGGGAGGGAGGATGATGACAACGAAATACCCAGGTTGTTGAACTGTATGCTTTCAAATAAAACTTTGCTGACGATGTACAGGCATTGTTTCAATTCCCAAACACTGGAGAAATAAGGAAGTTAATCCCTTGTCAACCCCTTTGAGCCTAGAAGTTGGTGTTTTTTTTTATACGAAATAACCCACATTTTAACCCGGGGCAGGGTAGTTCCCAGTTAATTTGGTTGTGCATTCTATTTTAAGAGAATCATTCAATACACCTTTCAACAAGTGTTTTAATCACAAGCTTTCCTCCGCATACATCAAAGAAATGTTGGAGACGCCGAGCAAAAGCCAATGATGGGTCATTATAATCATTAAGCAGGTAGTCACTATCTTTCAGGAAAAAAGTATCAAAAAAAGAAAATCAAAGAAAAGCCTGCTAAGTCAAAATCAAAAAATGACTTAGGCAAAAATTAAGGCATCCCGCTGACTGTGAGTTCAAAATAAACAGCTCAGGCAAAAGTTAGGGATATCAAAAAGAAAAAAAGGAGAGATAAGTCAATAAATTCTTGAACCACAAAATGTTGTGACTATCAAAAGGAAGAAGTGACTGGCATCTCCAAGTTTTCTTGGCTTGTGAACTATCATCATTACAACAGGTAAAATTCCAAAAGTCTCTTGGTACCTGAATGCATATTTTGAATTAACTGGGTTTAGGAATGAAGATCATTACGAAGATGGGGTGGGTTACAAAAATTTTGAGCCTTATACCTTTTATTTTTTAAACCGTGAACCTGACCACGTTACAACCTTCAAAAGCCCTAATTGAAGCAAGGTTTATTTTGAAAGCATACTACAACAAGGTTGCGTAAGCTGACTCCCAAGAGATTTACCAATCATTTATGTTGATACCATATCTTTGCTTTATCTTTCACGTTGATTGTTTTAACCTTTATGTTTTGAAAAGTGATTCCATTTTCTTTACAAAGTGACTTTGATTTCAAAAATATGTTTTGAGCATTGCATTAAAATTACCATTCTTGAATAAACATTTTATTTGCAAGTAAGCACTCATCTTCTAGGAAGTTCAAACAGTAGAGAAACTTGATCAGTGATCCTGTTAGGGGCACATTACTTCAAGATCCTGTTGTTCAGATGTTTAAATCAAGATTTGTTGATCAGAATATCCTCTGCAAGACTTATACTGGGGCAATCTTCTTCAGCAATACTCAAGCCTAGTTTATCAGTTATTCTCAAAGGATCATTTGTTTGATACAGTTATCAGTGTGACAAGAAGTTTGTTCATGCATCTTCTTTCCAAGCGGATTTTTTTAGAGTTCCTGTGTTGAGGAATCAAAGCTCCAATCTTGCCTCACAAAAGAGTCAATCCCAGTCGTCATGAATAACTACATTGCATTGAGCATTCATCATGCATAGAAAACTTTAACATCATGCATAAAAACAAAATCATGCTCATTTACATTCTTCTAAGGTCCTGTTGTTGTCAACATCTTACCTTGAGATCAAAGTCCAACTTACTTGGCACCTACCCAAACAAATTTATCCTTTTGATTCGTTTTGTCTGTATCTATCTGATATTCTTCATGATATGTCTTGTTTGTTCTGACAATTTTTCAGAACTTTGTCACCTTTTATTCAAAGCTTCTATGGATGTCCCAATTCCCAATAAAGTGTTATTACCTCATTCAATGTCACTCTTGAATGTCTCTGAGTTCAATCATGTTTTATCTTGATTGTCGTTTGATGCTGCTGCATTCATGGTTTATCTTAAAACGCTTTTGATATTTTCTTCTTAAAGTTCAAATCATGTTTTACCATGATTGACCTTGGTGTTCTCTAATCATGTTTTACCTTGATTGTCACTTGGTATTCTCTAATCATGTTTTACCTTGATTGTCATTTGGTATTTTTCAATCATGTTTTACCTTGATTGTCATTTGATGTTATCCAATCATGTTTTACCTTGATTATCCCTTAATGACATCCAATCATGTTTTACCTTGATGGACCTGTGATCATGTTTTACCTTGATTGTCCGTTGATGATTATCCAATCATGTTTTACCTTGATTATCCTTAATGACATCCAATCATGTTTTACCTTGATGGACCTGTGATCATGTTTTACCTTGATTGTCCGTTGATGATTACCCAATCATGTTTTACCTTGATTGTCATTCGATGTTGCCCAATCATGTTTTACCTTGATTGTCATTTGATGTTGTCCAATCATGTTTTACCTTGATATTCATTTTATGTAGCCACATTCATGTATGCCTCAGATATTCTCTTCTCAAAGTTCAATCATGTTTTATCTTGAAAGCTTTTGTCAACTGTTTCTTTCTTCTGTGAAGTCCGATTCTATTCCTGGATGACTTATACCTTTTCCCCAACGGAGTCTGTTTACTTCTCTCCTGTGGTGTCCTGTTTCCATCTCATGGAAATCATATGCATTCATAATCATAAGCATTACATTGCATCTCAGGTTCAAAAATTGTGTTTTTTTTTAATATATTTAAGTCTCTTCCATCACGTTAAAACGAAGATTTACAATCATCGTGTCTCCGGATAGAAGAAACTTAAATAGGGGCATCTGTTGCACCCCAATTTTTGACCTCTGAGATCCCATAATTTTTCTAAGTATCATGATCATTATCATTATCATTTATCATCATGCATATTTTTATTTACTAACAAAAAATAAAAAGAAAAAAAAGTTTGTTGCTTGTGTGTTAAAAAGACAGGAGAATGATCAAGAGAAAGCTGAAGAATTCAGGGTTTTGAGGCCCACAAGAGGTTCAACATTCTCTCAAGATTCAAAGGTTCCTTCAATCAATATTCAAGTCCAAGGATGGCTCAGTTTAAGGCAGACAACTCTCAAGATCGCCAGAAGCGCCAAATTAGGTTTTTTGTTTTTTTTCCAGGAGAACGAGTTTTTGAGACCTCAAATGGATTTCATGGATATTCATATGTCTCAAAGTACCACCAGACAAATTTTCAAACTTCAATTCGCTCGGACGCACAGTCAACAGCTCGAACAGTCAACAGACGACCAGTTTGACCAAAAAGTCAACAGACAGTCAAAAATGCAATTTTTTGTCAACATCCATATTTTGTCAAAAGATTCATCATGTGATCAATGGTTGATCATAATTCATCAAGAAAAGTTCAGAAATCGACAAAACTCAAAATTGCAAAATTAGAGTTTTTTACCTAAAAGTCAACTGAACTTTGACCGACCATAACTCTCTCATAATTTATCAGAAAAATTCCAACCAAAGCTCATTCTCAAGGAAATTCAATTCTCTACAACTTTGATGTTGGGACTAAGGTCAAGAAATGCTTCCGCCTAAGAGATATAAGCCAAAACATTACAGGTTATTTTTAAAGTCAACGAAAAGCAGTTTTTTGTCAAAGCCCATATCATCAAGATAACTTCTCCAAATGAAAAAACGCTTCCAAAGTGGCTTGTAGAGGACATCTTGGGCTTTCCAAAAAGTAAAATAACACTTTCATAGGATCAAAATTGAGGGAGATATGCCTCGAGGAAGTTGACCTTTTTTGGAAAAATGCATGAAACAAGTAATGACCAAAACTTGATTTTTTTTCAAAAAGGCCAATTCTTTTGTGATTCAATCTTGATTCCCATATGTCTAAGGGGAATCCACGACCCACCCATGATCCATAACATTTTTATTTCATTTTAATTAAATTTTATTCATTTAAAGTTTAATTAAAGTGAGATAATTCAAGGATAATTCAATGATAATTCAAGGATAATGCAAGGAAGCTTCATGTGATACAAGCAATGATATATTCAAAGCATCAAAGATAAGATTGCAAGATTGGAGAGAATAATAATTGAGTGATTAAACCATGGTTAAGTTTTTTAACTTAGCATAAAAGAATATTCCATTCTTTTTCCACAAAATCAATCATTATTTTTTCCACTTGCTTGGCCTCCTAGATCAAACTCTTTGCCTATAAATAAAGCTTCATTTTCTTCATTAAAGGGAAGAGAAAAAAGGGAGGAAAGAAGAGGAGGAGGAACAAGAGAAGAATAACAACACACTCCAAAAGCATAGCATAAGTTTTATATTTTTCAAAAGTTTCAAGAAACTTGTAAAAATCAAGGCTCATTCAAATAGCCACTTTCAATCAATTTCAATCACTCTATTCCACTCTTGGGACATCATAGAGTAAGTACAATGTAATTTTAATATGTAGTAGTGTTAGGAGTTCATGAATTAAAAACTCCATATTTATGCATATTTTCAATTTCTCAAAAAAAAAATGTTTTAATTTTAGTTTTAAGTTGATAAAATGTTTATTTAATTTTTAACATAAAAATATTTTATTTCTTTTCATAATTAATTTATTTTGCTTAATTAATTAGTAATTATGTAAATATTGCTTTTTTTTTATTATTTTCAACCAATAAAAAAGAAAACTCCAAAAATATTTTCCTTTTAGATTTAGGTTTATATTTTTATAATCTAATTTTTGACATAAAAAAGAATATTTTTTGTTAAGTTTAATTATTTGTATAATTATTTGTTTAATTAGTTTGTTAATTAACTTAAAATCAATTCCAAGAAAATCACAAAAAATATTAAGCTTAATTTGTTTTATATTTATTTTTGTATATTATTTGATATTATTTCTTATCTTTTTCTTTGTCTTGAATTGGAATAAAAAAAGATCAAACATGGAAGAGAATTGTATGCGGTTGATTTAAGACTTATGGAATTTTATCGTGTAGTCGCTATGATTTTATCAAGCTTCTGATAAAGTTCCATTGAATTTAAATCCAAGAACATCCTTCACTCACCATCAATCTTTATTACTAACTTTGATAACATACTTGACAAGTTTCAAGATGGTTATCTTTAACATCTAACAATTAACTTTAATTTCCGCATTTTATTATATTGTTCTTTATATTTCTTGCTTCATGCTTTATTTTATTATTTATTATTTATGTTTCTGTTATTTTTTCTTTGTCCATTTGGACATATTATTTATGTTTCTGTCATTTTTTCTTTGTCCATTTGGACATATTATTTATGTTTCTGTCATTTTTTCTTTGTCCATTTGGACATATTATTTATGTTTCTGTCATTTTTTTCTTTGTCCATTTGGACATATTATTTATGTTTCTGTCATTTTCTCTTTGTCCATTTGGACATATTATTTATGTTTCCGCTATTTTTTCTTTGTCCATTTGGACATATTATTTATGTTTCTGTCATTTTCTCTTTGTCCATTTGGACATATTATTTATGTTTCCGCTATTTTCTCTTTGTCCATTTGGACATATTATTTATGTTTCTGTCATTTTTTCTTTGTCCATTTGGACATATTATTTATGTTTCTGTCATTTTTTTCTTTGTCCATTTGGACATATTATTTATGTTTCTGTCATTTTCTCTTTGTCCATTTGGACATATTATTTATGTTTCCGCTATTTTTTCTTTGTCCATTTGGACATATTATTTATGTTTCTGTCATTTTCTCTTTGTCCATTTGGACATATTATTTATGTTTCCGCTATTTTCTCTTTGTCCATTTGGACATATTATTTATGTTTCCGCTATTTTCTCTTTGTCCATTTGGACATATTATTTATGTTTCCGCTATTTTCTCTTTGTCCATTTGGACATATTATTTATGTTTCCGCTATTTTCTCTTTGTCCATTTGGACATATTATTTATGTTTCCGCTATTTTCTCTTTGTCCATTTGGACATATTATTTATGTTTCCGCTATTTTCTCTTTGTCCATTTGGACATATTATTTATGTTTCCGCTATTTTTTCTTTGTCCATTTGGACATATTATTTATGTTTCTGTTATTTTTTTTCTTTGTCCATTTGGACATATTATTTATGTTTATGCTATTTTTTCTTTGTCCATTTTGGACATATTATTTATGCTTCTGTTATTTTCTCTTTGTCCATTTGGACGTATTATTTATGTTTATGCTATTTTTTCTTTGTCCAATTGGACGTATTATTTATGTTTCTGTTATTTTCTCTTTGTCCATTTGGACATATTATTTATGTTTCTGCTATTTTCTATTTGTCTATTTTGCTAACGTACAGGAAAGATCTTATAAATTAGGAGTAAGTAACTCCTAATTGCTTGCTCAAACACTTCCATTTTCAAACAACGTATTTTCAAAACTTCTCATCTATTTTCAAAACTTTCATCTGGTATTTGAAGGGCATTATTCCCGGTGAAACTCTTCAGAGACCTATGTGACCTATTGTCCATCTTCACTTCTTCTATTTTCAAATCAACAAAGCATTTAAAAAAGTGAGCTAAGCAACTAAGAGCCCATGGATAACCATGGATACAAAGGGTGCTTAAAACCTTCCCTTTGTATAACCAACCCCCCGAACCCAAAATCTGTCAAAAGGTCTTTCCTGTTCTTTTATGCCTTTCCTTTTTTGGATAAAATAAAAGTCGGTGGCGACTCTTGCAAAAATATAAAATAATTTGACGAAAAAGAGAGCAAGGAGTCAGTTCGCCTCAAAAAAACCGAGTTTACAATGGGGACCAATGGTTACAACATTCAAGATTGCAAAGAATCTGAATGAAGTATCTCTTGAGGAGCTTATAAGTGCACTGAGGAGTCATAAGGTTGAGCTAGATGCAAATGAGCCTCAGAAGAAAGGTAAGTCAATTACTTTAAAATCTAAAAATAAACATTGTGTTAACGTTTTTCAGGCAGAAGAGGAAGAATCTGACCAATCAGAGTCAGAAGAAGAAGATGATGAATTGTCTCTCTTATCCAGAAGAGTAAATCAGCTCTGGAAGAGCAAGCAGAGAAGATTCAAGAACTTCAAGAGACCTGAAAAGGGAGAATCTTCTAAACATAGAAGATCTGGCAAGAAGAAAGTAGTGTGCTATGAATGCAAAGAACCTGGACACTACAAAAATGAATGTCCTAAGCTTCAGAGGGAAAAGCCTAGAAAGAAGTTTGAAAAGAAGAAAGGCATGATGGCTACATGGGATGACTCTGATTCATCTGATCAAGAGTCAGACTCTGCTGAGGTATTTTCTGAACTCACTAGAGAAGATTTAGTTTCCAGCTTATCAGAACTTCTGGAAGTCAAGAGTCAACTTAGTATCAAATACAAAAAGCTCAAAAAAATTTTTGCATCTGAAACTAAGAGACTTGAAATAGAAAACTATGAACTAAAAGAAAAAGTTTTAAAATTAACTAAAGATGTTGAAGCATCTTCAAGTTCAGAAAAGTCAATTCCAAGTACTAACAATATTATGAAAGAATATGACTTGAGCTTCAGAAAGTTCTTATCTAGAGGTATAGGAAGAAGTCGGCTAGCTTCTATGATTTATGGTGTTAGTGGAAACAAAAGGATAGGTATAGGCTTTGAGGGAGAAATTCCATATAAACTTGAACTTGTTGATGAAATGATCATTAAATACAAACCTTTGTATAAACAGTTCAAGTATGGTCATTCTCATTATATCAAACACACATCACATTCTAAAAGTTTCCATATCACACACACAAAGTAATATGCTGTTGCACATTCTCGAAAATCTTATGTAAAATCTCAGTTCGATCAGAACTTGAGAAGGACTAACCTCAAAGGAACCAAAAGAATGTGGGTACCTAAGGAAAAGATAATTCCTGTTGCAGATCTCCTTCACAGTGCAAAAGAAAAACATGTCATGGTACCTGGACTCTGGGTGCTCAAGTCACATGACGGGAAGAAGGTCTGTGTTCCAAAGTCTAGAACTTAAATCTGCTGGTGTGGTGTCGTTTTTTTTACCTCCCCGTTTCACTTGGGAGGACGGCACGCTAGACCCTTCACGCGGAATTTGGAAGGAGAATGCGCCCGGGGCGGGATGAATTTTGTTTCAGTTCTTCCTACGATATCACACGAACTTTTTAATTATCCTACGAGTAGGAAAGGGGAAAAAGATCTCAAATAAACCCTAGGAGTTTGCTAAGTGTGGGGATTCACCTAGACTAGAAATTCTGGAGTCCGGGAGGTCGATTATACATAGGGAAGAGTTTAAGCATCCTACATATCCGTAGTACTCTACGGGAACCTTCTCTGTGTCTATGTGTTTGTGTTTGTTGCTTATTGATTGGGAAAGTTTCCCCTTTGTGTTAGGAGAGAGAATTGAATTGAATTAAAAGAAAGACAGACAGACTATTTTTGGTTTTTTATTAGCTCGCTGAGATTCCTTGTGAACCTCATGCCTACATATCCCTAATGGAAGTAAGAGCTTTTTGTAGTTCGGAGAACTAATTAGGGAAATTAATTATTTTTGGTGCCTTTCTTGAAGCTCAAGGTTGAAGCTTGAATTAAATCTCTATTTACAGTAAAGAGACATGAAATCATCTTTACAGAGAGGTATTTCTACTATTCCACCACAAACATTTAAAGAGTGACAGAATAAATGAATTCATTTCATTCAAGAGGGGGACCTTACTTGTGTATGTGCAAGTATACCAGTCAACTGCGTCTTGAATGAAAGAAAGGTGCTCAACCAAATTAGGGAAACTTACCACATGCCTGGGTTTACTGACAGAGCATGCCTTTTGAAATCCTAAATGGGAGACTGATTAAAATTAAAATGTAATGTAATGTTTATTTGTTTGAATGTCGTGAGATAGGAGAAAGATCTCTCTATAGAGATAAGCTATATCTATCTACTGTATAAAAGATTTGATTTTAGCTGGCTTGTATGAGGCCCAAGCTTGAGGCTTTTGATTGATTTATTATTTTATTGACTCTAGGAGATGATTCCACTGGGGAATTTGTCTTTTACTGACTGAGACTGGGGAGATTATCTTTTTGAAGAGCTTAATCTTTGGAAGCTAACCCTTTCCAGGGAATTTGGATTTAAAGGAGTGATTTTGGAGGCTAACTCTTTCCAGGGGATTTGGATAAATGGCGGGAGGATTATCTAGTTGAGACTTCTTGTTTAAAGCCCAAGATTTAAGGCTGACATTGACTGAAAAGAAACAATTATGGATCCTAGACTCTGCTAAGGGAAATTAATGAAGATAGGGGGTGACAGAGACTGTCCATGTCTCTCATTCCAAAAGGTGTTCTCAATGTGAGATTGAGACATTCTTAGCTTGTTTAAAGTCTAGTTTGAAGAGTGGAAGAAACTCACCAGGGTAGGCTAGAAGGTGGCTAAAGACCTGTTCCTATGTTTATAAGAAACCTGATGGGTCCTTGTATACAAACTCAAGAGGAAGCTGGGAATGCTTTTAAGAAGCCTGTGGGTCCTTGTACAAAGCCCAAGAGGAGGCTAATCGAGGGTCATCGAGGGTCCTTGTTATAGCACAAGAGAAAGTTATGTGGTTTTGAACTTATTTTGGCTCTAAGCAAATGGGTAAGAGGTTTCACCGGGAATAATTCCTCTTGGGTGGATGTATCCTATTTTTGGGTTCTAAGGCTTTTTTTCAAGATGTTTCACCGGGAATAATTCATCTTGAGGGTTTGAACTAAAGATCTCTAATTAGGAAAGAGCCTTCACCGGGAAGACATTCTCAATCCTAGGCCATATTCCTATAATATATATATATATATATATATATATATATATATATATATATATATATATATATATATATATATATAGTTTAACTGTCCTATGGTTTATACTCAGACATAGTTCTAAATAATATATAAAAAGTTTATATTTGACAGTAATTTTAAATAAAGACTGTAAATTGATAGCTTGTAAAGCCTAACCTGGATGGAGTGGAGGCCTTTGAAGATGTATGTACAAAGCCTCACCATCAATTTTGTTGTTTTATTAATAACAGTTGAATATTTATTATAAACAGTTAAAGGTTTTTGAAAACAGAAGAAGTGAGGATGGACATAGGTCACATAGGTATCTGAAGAGTTTCACCGGGAATAATGCCCTTCAAATACCAGAAGAATGTTTTGAAAACAGAAAGAAGATTTTGTAAATACAGTTTTGAAAACAGACTATGAAAAGAAAAAGGTGATGGGTCTTACACTCTATTAGAGGCCCAAAGATTTATTTACTGTTTATAAGAAACAGTTAACTGAAATGAAATACTGTGGTGAAAATAGTTTTATTAACTGTATTTAAAAATAAAATGAAAAGGGGTTGGGACTTACACTCTATTAGAGGCCCAAAGATTTATTTACTGTTTATAAGAAACAGTGGAAAATGATTTGAAATGATACAAGGTTTTGTTGTCTGAAAACCTTGATCGTCTGTTTAATCGAAGTTTGAAAACAATTTGAAAAATTGAAAAAAAACAACTTAATTAGGATAAAGACAAATTCTATACCTAATTAAGACCTAAATGAATAGGGTTTTATCACAAAAAATGTTTACAAGAGATTAGGTTTTGGAAATCAAGTGAAAACCATATTTAAAATATTTTAAAACACTTAAAAATATGTTATTTTAAACCTAATAAAAATATATCAAATAAATAATGTTTTTTGTGATTTTTTGGTTTGTTCATAAAATAGATATATTAAATGAAGAGTGTGTGAAAAATCAAGTGAAAATGATTTAATTTGAAGTATGAATCAAATGGTTAAAGTTGTGAAGAAATTGAGTGGGAAAAGTGATAAAAAATATGGTTTTGTCTCCCAAAGGGTTTGAACTCACGCCCTCTAGGTCACCACTCAAAACACTTACCATCTGGACCACGCGCGTGGCTTGTTAAACAAACACCTCTAGCTTATTATATTTGAAAACAAATGCCTAAAAATGAGTTAAAAATAAAATCAAAACAAAAGGTCTGAGGGGGGGGGGGGGGGTTCGAACCCCAGACCTTGGGCAAGGCAAAGGCTTTTGGATGCGCGCTGTAACCATTGGGACACTACAATGAATTCGTAGGTTATACACAAACTATTCAAAATATAATAAATTTAGACCTGGGAATTTTGAAAAATGGCGCCATCACCATTATCGTCTTCAACCTCAAGCTCTCCCATTTTTGAATTTCCAACTCTCTCAAATCTCAACCATTTTCAAAGATGTAAAGAGCAAACTTGCTCCAAATTCACTCACGGTTCCAAATATATGACTAATATAAATTTATATTAACTATATCTACTGAATTAAACAAAATACGTGAAGAACCCTAAAAATTCAAAAATTAAATTAAATGATGATGCTGATGAATAAATGCATGAGAGTAGAGGGCTTTTGATCCTCTAGTGACACTAAATGAACTGGTATCGAGATAAATTGCAAAGAGTACTTAAATAAGAGTGTTAGAGTCTGAAAAAATACCTCTGAAAATGGAGGTCGCGTGAATGATGGAAAGCTTCTGGCTTTGAATGGATGATCACAAAAGCTTCCTGGGACCTTGTTGATGCTATCTGGGCACTTGAATTACTTTGAGAACCTCTGAATTATTGTACTCGACCCCTCTTGCTTGAGCTTCAAGTGAACATGGAGGTTGATGAATCTGCACCTACAAATGAGCTGCGACCATCTGGATAGCTTCACTACACCCTAAGGAGTGTGTTTGAATGCTTGGGCTTGCTTGACACCTTCTAATTTGTTCTACAGACCTCCAACTGCTCGAGCTCCAAAATGAGAGTGACTATGGTGTTCTTGCCCTTACAGAAATGAACCAGGTGCTTGGATCATCTCCAATGAACCTCCTTGAGATGTCAGAAAGCTTACTTTCAAAAGAAAAGCTTTGGTTTGAAGAATTCGATTCTTCTTGCCAAAGAACTCTTGAAAACTATAAGCAAGAGGGAGAGAAGGAGAAAGCAAGAATTAGAGTTACTTTGGTGTGTTGAATACTGAGGAATGCACTTGTATTTATAGGTGTCGCTACCGCGAAAATTAACAGAGTCGCCACTAACATATTTATCATGAAAAGGAAGGGAACGCCAGCAAACCACAAAACAAAACAACGGTCTCACGACCAGAGAAAAAGGGTAAGGGAGTCGGTTACGCGAGGGGAAGGTATTAGCACCCCTCACGCCCATCGTACTCGATGGTATCCACGCCTGTGTCTAAAACTATGGGTGTGTAAGGAATCTACGCTAATCTGGACTAAAATGCATGCAGAATGTAGGGAAAAGAAAGGATTATGCTCGCACGGGCCCTACCCCGCTGCCTACGTATCTGTTTTGCAGAATCAGAGCTACCGTAGCTCGGCTAACTAATTTCTGTTTGTTTTTTATTTTTTAGGTGAACGAGTTACATTCACACTCCGCTGCTCGACCTTTGGAGACTTATGCTTGGGAATGGAGCGAAAATAACAAGTTCTTAAGAAAAGAAAATCAAAGAGTGTGGTTTGTGTTTTAAAGAATGCATGAGGAAGACCTAAGCTAAGGGGGAAAGCTTGCTACCTAATGTTATCATACAAAGGGTGCAAGTCTAAACTAAACTATCAACCTACGAGGGAAAAAGGGAAGCACACAATAATATCACACAAACGAGCATCCGCTCGTAAAGCAAACAAACCAACGGTACTGACCAAGTGGTAGAAAAGCGGTCCCGCCATAGCCAAGGGGAGCAGCTCAACCCAAGTCAACCAAGCATCAGACCTCGTGAAAATGATCGGGCCATAGACAAGAGGGCGGACCCCTCTCAGCAACCAAGCCGTCACGGATCATAAAGGAAAACGGTGCGTGTGTACCCCGAGCATCAACGTCGAGCGACGCGAGCTATAGGAAAGGCGGGGGTCCGACTGCATGAACCCTTTTCCTGACATACTCGATAAAAAGATCTTGTGCAGGTTCAGAAGCGAGCCACGCGTAGCATGCGCATAATGAACGGACTCGATGAGACTAGGCGGGGGTTGATTGCTAACCCTTTCCGCATGCCTTCCATGAGGACTTAACGGAGTGCCATATAGGACTTATTACACCGTGACTCCCTGCCGCAAAGCACAAATATAAACACACCAACAAAAACAGAGCCTCTTTCGAGGGCTTGGCCAGATGCATGTCTAGGTCCTACTTCTCATGTTAAAGGATGATGCGGAAAGCGGTAAAAGGGACCAGGAGACAATACCGAACGGATAGCAAATCCGCAGTGAGCTAACAAGCGTAAGCAGAGAAGAAACTTCACGTAATCTAACATCCATCAAAGCCAGGAGTCCAGCATAAGCGTCAAAGCGATACAGTGTGAAAATAAATCACAACCGCTATGTGGTGTGTATAAAACACAACCACACAAGCAACCTGCAGGAAATACAAACCAGACAATACAGGAATATACATCTCAATGAATGAGAGATCGGGTGAATCGCATCGGAAATAGGTTCGTGTCCCACAAATAAAGTGGAACACGACGCAAATCAATCGCACCGGAAGCGAATTCGTGTCCCACAAATAAAGTGGAACACGAGACAAGTCGAATCGTAATCGAAGGCTCTCTCGAAGTACCTCGCACATCTCAACAACCAAATCAGTAATAACAAGGAAGCATGCATCGACCATAGAAAATAAGAGAAATTAAATTCTAAGTAAATCCTAAACAAAAGTCTAACAAGATTAAATTGTTTTTGTGACATTTTCATCTTAAAGTAATAGAACAAAACTATCTACAAAACATCTAAATTCTAATGAGCAAAATATTACATGTTTTTGATTATTTTATATCAATGCGAGAAATCTAATCAAACATAATATTTTTCATGGTATTTTATCAAAGAATTAAAACTAAACAATATAACAAAACATTTAAATTCTAACAAGCAAAAGATATTATGTTTTTGATATTTTTTTGTTTCATGCAAAAATCTACCAAAACTACTTGATTTTTATGTTTTTTATCTAGAAATGAACACACAAATGATTTTTATTACATGCTTACATCATCTAAGAAGAACAGAAAAAAGAACTAAATTCTAATTAGAAAGGAATTGTGAAACAGGGGGTTTATTGCTGAAACAGTAGTGCAGAGAGGTAAACAGGTGCATGGCCCACGAGTTAGGCCCAAAGAAATGCTTATTGTTCAGTTTTTTTGGCACAAATGATAGTGGTGTGTGGGCTTAAGAAGGGTGAGAATCATCATTTCATGACAGGCCCAAAGTTGATGGTCCATTGAGTTTGATTTTCAGATTTCTACATTTAACATGTTAATCCTATTTTATGATTCAGATTTTATCCCCAATTATCAACATTGACATCAATTAATATCGGCTAAACTCACAATTAACGCATAATTAACACATAATTGAAGAAACAAGAGAGTTAGGTTTACATGTGTTTGTGACCACTGAACCGAACCTCACTCTCAGCCTCTCTCTTTCTCGTGAACAGCGGCGACGGCACGGTGGATCTCCCTTCTCCGATCGAAACGGCGCCGGAGAAATTGTTCTCTGAGCAGCACCTCCACACGACACCATATCCTCTCTCGCTCATCCCTTCTCTCTCGCTACTCATCTCTCTCGATCTCGTCTTCAACCTTCTGATTTCAATCTCTCTCCGTTCCGCTTTGTCTTCGTCGATTCCGTGTCGGTGTTGGTTGCTCAGGTGATAAGATGCGTTGAAGATTCGATGAGAGGGAAAGGCGAAGATGATGTTGTTGCTCGCATTGACGATGTCGAAGAATTGCGTGAAGTTGTTGAATGAAGTGTGAGGATGAAGATTGGTGTTTGATTCTTTGTTACGGATTCAAATATGAACTGATTGAAGATTGAATTGAAGGACAATCGATGGAGGAAGAATGGAGAGAGGTTCGAAGAGTTTGTTCTTGTGCGATGAAGATGAAGAAGATTGAAATTGTTGTGGTGATTAGCGATGATGATGATGAACAACGCGATGATGACGCTGATGAATTGTGCCGCGTCGGTGATTGAAGGAAATGATGAAATTCAAGATCCGATTGAAGATTCTGGAGAAAGTTGAAGAATGATCCATTGAGGATTGGTGAATTCGGTTAGATATGTGAAGCGGTTGAAGATTGTTGCGTTTCTCTTTCGTTTTTTCTTTGTGAATTCTGTTGCAGGTTTTCTATGTTATGAATGGTGAATTGAAGGTAGAGGGAGATTATTGAAGAAGGTGAATCGAAAGGGAAAGATGAAGGTTCTCGTGGATGATTCAGAGTGATGAAGAGGTGAGTTATGAAGGTTCTTGAAGTTTGTTGAAGCTTGGAGAAGAAGATCCCCAAAGAGAGAAAAAAGTTTGTTGCGTTTTGTTCAGGTTTTCCAATTCTGTCCCCTTTTTCTTTGAGAATCTCTTTTTCCTTTTTCGAGTTTTCTCTGTGATTTTCTGTTATTGTTGTGAAGTTTCTGAATCACCTTCTCCTTTTGTTGATTCTGCAGATGATGATGAGGTTATGGAAAGAAAAATCGAAGATCCCTCCATGATGCTGTGAAGGAAGAATCAATAGAGAACCGTCCCCCCCTTTTCTTTGGTACCGGTCCTTTTCTTATGCAAACCGGGTTTTGTTTCCTTGTAATGAATGCGGAGAAATCAAGCTTTGAGCTACAGAATCAGAATCGATTTGATGCAGCGTGGGCCTTTGGATGCAAGTAGCAATTTTTTGTAATGAGTCCATGTAATCTTTTTTTTTTTGTAATTTTGTGGAGATTTGAATGTTGAATGAATGTATGTATAGAATTGGACTTGGAAATTTGAATGATCTCGAAATTTGTATGCTAAAATTCTCATGAATGAATCTTCCAACTTGAATCAATTCTTTGACCAATCAAAAGCTTAGTTTAAATTGAATTTATGGAATCAATTGAATTGAACTTCAAATCTCGATCATCTTATCCTTCGAATGCATCCTTAACTTCAATCACTAAGCTAAGTCAAACTCATATTGCAAGCCAAAAGTAAATGCAAGAATAAGCACGCCTTGAACAAAATGAACCCACAAGTCTCTGACATAACAATAAAGCTTTGAGGAATTCTTGAAGAAGATAAGAATTGAAACACATAAGAACTCCTCAACATGAAATCCAAAGAAGCTCAGTTGAATTAACGATTGCATACACCATGTATAAGAAACTCTTTATCATTTTTCTTTAATCTTCGAACGATGAAATAAACATCGATCATAACTTATAGCACGGAGAAAGAGGGCAAATTTTGGGGTGCAACAATAGGCAAAGGTCTCTGCACAGATTGAGGGAGTGAGCTTGCTTAATGAAGGAGTTTTGGTTTCTTGGCCATGAAGAAATTCAAAGAATCTCCAAAATGCAATGATGGCCAAACCGAGCTAGCTACCTATCCATTGATCTTATCTGATCTTGGGGAACATTTCTGATATGTAGAGGCTTTCTATTGGTTTAGGAGAAGATTCCAATTGATGAATCATTGCTTACCATAAATTCTCAAAAGTAATGATTACATAATCACATGTTCTTGTTTTTGGGAATCTTCTTCAATCCTTATGCCATGGTGGAAATGGATGCATGGTATGTTTACTGATGTATTATGGGTCGTGTAGCATCCATTAGTGAAGCCATTTGCACAAAATTGCAAAGTTTCAAATTGTACATGACCTATAATTTCACTTCATGAGGCCAACTTTGAACAAGCATAACTCCTAGCTCAAAATGAATTTGGAGAAGGTTAAGCACAATTTATAAAGCCCTTAACATTTACTTCAATTCATTAGTTTGGGGTTTCTTCAGAATCATTTGGGAAATTTGAGAAAAAAGGGCCTAAAGTTAGGAGAAAACTAGGTTAAAAACACTTAGAATTTTTCTAAGTTTTTATGAACTATAACTTCCAAAGCCAAAATCTCTCAAATGATTGATCTCTTGAAAAAAGTTGCAATGTAAGAAGTTGTTTTATTTCAAGATATCTACAACTTTCATGTTGGATGTTTTTTTAGTTGTGTAGGTGAAATTTTGAGATCCATGGACTAGTTCAAAATGCACTTAGTTTGACTTTTGTTGACTTTTTGATCCTTGATGAATTTTCTTGATTTTATTTGGCCAAATGACTTCAATAATCATATATTGATGATATTGGTCCTCAAAAGTCATGGTTTGACCAAAAAATTTGAAAGTCAAAGGTGATCTTGTACAGTTGACTTTTTCCAAATGAAGTGAAATTTTGGACTTTGGTAATGAATCAAGTCCTTCTCCTTAAATGAGTGATATGAATGGATTATATTGAGGTGATAGAAGTTCTTGAGTCATGTTTTTAGTTTTGGATCCATGTCCTGATTAAAAGTCAATTGCCCAGGTGAAATAGGTCAAAAACCCTAATTGTCGACCAGATGAAATTGATGACTGTAGATCTTGAATTGAAGTGTAATGCCCAATGGATATTGTCATGTGGATCATTTGAAGATGTTTGAAGCCTTTGAGTGATGCCCTGGAGCTTTTTAGGGTTTCCCAAATGTGGTCCCTGATTGTAGCCCCTGATGAGCTCAAAACCCTAGATTGGTGAGCTAAGCAAACCTGAGCCCAGATGATTGGTGTCTAATCAATCATAGGTGAATAGAATGAAGCTTTTGAGTCCTATGATTGTATTGGAGACTAATCCTTTTATTGATTGATCCTTTGCCTGAGCTCTTTTGTCCTTGAACATCCTCGATTAAGTACCAGATGAATAAGTGACTGCCCTGAGTATCTATTTTGAATTTGATGAAAAGTCTGGAGATGTGACATCTCAGGGGGGGTCAAAATTAGGGTATGAGAGCTGGAGAATTAAAGTTTAGAGGGAATCAGAAGGTCAAAATCATAGGCTCAGGAACCATATGCATTGGTAATTCTCCCTCTATAACTAATGTTCTTTTAGTAGATGGATTAGCTCATAACTTATTGTCCATAAGTCAATTAATAAAAAGTCTTGTAAATCTATTAGTCAGAAGGATGGATCAATCCTATTTACAGGCAAGAGAAAGAACAACATTTATAAGATAGATCTTTCAGATCTTAAGAACCAACAGGTTACTTGCCTTTTGTCTGTTAACGAAGAGTAGTGGGTCTGGCATAGAAGATTGGGTCATGCTAGTTTGAGAAAGATCTCTCAGATTAACAAACTCAATCTGGTCAGAGGACTCCCTAATCTGAAATATAAATCAGATTCTCTTTGTGAAGCATGTCAGAAAGGGAAGTTTTCAAAACCTGCGTTTAAATCTAAATTTTTTGTCTCTTCCTCTAGGACTTTAGAACTTCTACACATTGATCTTTTTGGCCCAGTCAAAACTGCATCAATCAGAGGCAAGAAATATGGATTGGTCATTGTCGACGACTATAGCAGATGGAATTGGGTAAAGTTCTTAAAACACAAGGATGAGTCACATTCTGTGTTCTTTGACTTCTGTAATCAGATTCAATCTGAAAAGGAATGTAAAATCATAAAAGTCAGAAGTGATCATGGTGGTGAATTTGAGAACAGATTCTTTGAAATTTATTTCAAAGAAAATGGTATTGTCCATGATTTCTCTTGTCCTAGAACTCCTCAACAAAATGGAGTTGTAGAACGAAAGAATATGACTCTACAAGAAAGCCAGAACCATGATCAATGAGACTAGTATGGCTAAGCATTTCTGGGCAGAAGCAATTAACACAACTTATTATATTCAGAATAGAATCTCCATAAGACCTATTCTAAATAAGACTCCTTATGAATTGTGGAAGAACAGAAAGCCCAACATTTCATATCTCCATCCATTTGGATGTATCTGCTATTTTCTAAATACTAAAGATCATCTGAACAAGTTTGATTCCAAAGCTTAGAAGTGTTTTCTCCTTGGATATTCTGAACGCTTTAAGGGCTACAGAGTATACAATACTGAAACTTTGATATTTGAAGAATCAATCTATATCAGATTTGATGATAATCTTGGCATTGAAAAGCCAAAGCAGTTTGAGAATTTTGCAGATATAGACATCTCTAACTCAGATCATGAAGAACCCAAAGGAAAGGATGTATCAGAAGATCAAGTTGCAGCGTCTCTAGAGAATCTCAGAATATCTGAAGAGCCAACACTCAGAAGATCTTCTAGAATCCATTTTGCACATTCATAAGATGTTATAATTGGAAAGAAAGATGATCCCATCAGAACAAGAGCATTCCTAAAGAACAATGCAGAATGTCAATTTGGTTTAGTATCTTTGATTGAGCCAACTTCTGTTGATCAAGCTCTG
The DNA here is from genome assembly GCF_029867415.1 of Vicia villosa. Lineage (NCBI taxonomy): Eukaryota > Viridiplantae > Streptophyta > Magnoliopsida > Fabales > Fabaceae > Vicia > Vicia villosa. The sequence continues at coordinate 484,815 of NW_026705699.1, forward strand.
AAAGATGCTGACTGGATAATTGCTATGCAAGAAGAGTTAAATCAGTTTACAAGGAATGATGTTTGGGATTTGGTTCCAAGACGTAAAGGATTCAATATCATTGGAACAAAATGGGTTTTCAGAAACAAGCTGAGTGAGAAAGGTGAAGTCATCAGAAACAAAGCCAGACTGGTTGCTTAGGGATATAGTCAGCAAGAAGGTATTCACTATACAGAAACCTTTGCACCAGTGGCCAGGTTAGAATCTATTAGATTATTAATTTCTTTTTCCACTCAGAATATCATCACTCTGTATCAGATGGATATTAAGAGTGCCTTTTTAAATGGTTATATAGATGAAGAAGTTTATGTCCACCAACCTCCTGGTTTTGAAGACTCTAAGTCTCCAAAACATGTTTTTAAATTAAAGAAATCATTATACGGTTTGAAGCAAGCTTCCAGAACTTGGTAGAAAGATTAAGTTATTACCTTCTAGATAATGGTTTCATAAGAGGAGAAGTAGACACAACTCTCTTTTCTAAAACCTATAAAAAGGATATGCTTATTTGTCAAATTTATGTTGATGATATTATTTTTGGAACATCTAATGCTACACTTGGAAAAGAGTTTGCTAAGTCTATGCAGGAAGAATTTGAAATGAGCATGATGGGAGAACTCAAATACTTCCTAGGCATTCAGATCAATCAAACTTCTGAAGGAACATATGTTCATCAGACTAAGTATGTTAAAAAACTTCTGAAGAAGTTTAATCTTTCTGAAAGCAAAGAAGCAAAAACTCCAATGCATCCAACTTGGGTACTAGGTAAGGATGAGGTAAGCAAGAAGGTAGATCAGAAGATCTACAGAGGTATGATAGGTTCTCTTCTCTATCTGGCTGCTTCTAGACCTGGTATTTTATTCAGTGTATGCTTGTGTGCTAGATTCCAATCAGATCCTAGAGAATCTCACTTAACTGCTGTTAAGAGAATTCTTAGGTATCTGAAAGGTACTACTAATGTTGGTTTAGTCTACAGAAGATCTGAAGAATACAACTTAGTAGGATAATGTGATGCTGATTACGCTGGAGATAGAGTTGAAAGGAAAAGTACTTCTGGAAGCTGTCAGTTTCTTGGAAGTAACCTGATATCCTGGTACACCAAGAAGCAAGCAACAATTGCATTATCTACTACAGAAGAAGAATACGTAGTTGCTGCTGGATGTAGTACACAAATGCTCTAGATGAAAAGTCAGCTAGAAGACTATCAGATATATGAGAGTAACATTCCTATATTGTGTCATAATACTTCTGCTATTTGTTTATCTAAGAATCCTATTTTACATTCTAAATTTAAACATATAGAGATTAAACATCACTTTATTAGGGACTATGTTCAGAAGGGTGTTCTTTCTTTAAACTTTATAGATACATACCATCATTGGGCTGATATCTTTACAAAACCCCTTGCAGAAGATAGGTTTAAGTTCATTCTGAAGAACATCAGTATGGATTTATGCCCAGAATGAAGGCGTTGAGAAGATCTGATAAATGGATAAGTTTGAAAATGTTGATTTATTTTCTTATTAGATGCTCTGTTTATGTATGTTCATCTGGATATTCTGAAACTGTTATTACTAACATTTCATATGTCTAAGTATGATACAAAACTTCTGTTAAAGCAAAACAGCTGTCACCAACTATTCTAGATGATGACCACGTGTTCATTCTGAAGGGACAAGCATTCGTGCAGTTGATGAGAGGCCGCCCTAGGTAACTGAGCAAATCTTTTCAAATCTCACGTTATCTCAACTAACGTCTCTCAACATTAAATGTGATTGATTCATTTTCTGTAACCGCTTGCATTCAGAATTTCATTGCATTCTTTTTCATGTCCGTGTCTATATAAACACATATCATATTCATTTTCTCTCTTTTCACTCCTTCATCATCATTCAGTTTATGCATTTGTGTCTCCTCTTTTGTCTTCATAAAAACCCTAAATCTAAGAAACCCAGAAATCTCAAGTGTTCTTCAATGGCTTCTTCATCAAATACTCAATGTAATGTTTCGTCTTCTCAGCAACAACAACAACAAGATCAACAACAACAGCAACAACCACTACAACATTTTTGTCCTACGGTCACGCAAAATTTTTCCACAACTCAAAAACTGTGGCCACATATAAGCTTTGGCTAGGGTTTTCAAATCGTAGACATATGTTTTGAAACATTGAATCTGGATTGTAAAACTGTGGCCTTTTCTTCATTTGCCACAGTTAACAAGCTGTAGATATTTTAAGCTGCAAATAAAAACCGCGGCATTATAATTTTCACTTCAAACTATGGCCTAAGCCCAAAAAAGTACCCCGCCAGAACTTCCCTCTTTTTTTAGATTCTGCCTCGTTAATTATTTTCTTTTCCAATTTTTTTAATTATAAAAATAAAAAGAATTGAAAACGATACAAGTGTCATTGGTACTTCTTAACCTAATTTTATCCTCAAAAAACCCATCCCTCAACAATCTCTCTCTGCAACACACCGACCCATCTCCATCAAATGCGCCGCCACGAACCAAGCTGAGCCACAAACCCAAACACAACCTCAATCCTCAGATCGCGTCTTCAAATTCGCTGCCGGACCCGTCGCCCTCCTTGAAAACGTCCTCCATAAGGCCCAATCGGAGCTCTACAACTGGCGTGGATCTGGTATGAGCGTGATGGATATGAGTCACAGAGGTAAAGAATTTCTTTCCATTATTCAAAAAGCAGAGTCAGATCTGCGTACCCTTTTGGATATCTCCTTGAAATATTATGTTCTTTTCCTCTAAGACGGTGCCACCACTCAGTTCGCCGACGAAACACTGAAACACCAATGCCTCGGTACTGCAACTCACTCCCTCAAACAAAAAGATCAAACCTTCATATTTCACTTTTCATCCGATTCACATCATTTCATTCATTTTTGTTCAATTTCCCTTGCAGGTACTACTGTGACTACTGCGATACCTATTTGACTCACGATTCTGTAAGTTATATTCTGATAAATGAGAGGTTCACTCACTATAATTTCCATTGTAAGCCACAGGGGACAATGCAAATGTTGCTAACTTTGGGTAATGTTGCAGCCATCTGTTAGAAAGCAGCATAACTTTGGTTATAAACACAAGGTGCTGTCAACTTTTCTCACTTTTATAAATTATACTACATTACAATCTAAGTCATATTTGTTAGCTTTGTTTGATGTGTTTGTCTTTTCAGGCTGATGTTTTCTAGGTAAATTTCTACAATCTTTGAATTTCCAACTAGCTCGTCAAACTTTAATCGGCTATTCTATATAGGTGAGTAACTCAAATTTTAGTATACGTGGTTCAAATTTTAGTTTGTTATGTGTGTTTTGGGTTAGCTTTTGATTAAAATATCTATGAACTGATTTGGTAATGTGGTTTATAATTGAGTTTGAAATTAAGTGATCTTTTCAGTTTTTTATCATGAAAGATATTCTTATATAAAGGTTAGTATAAATCTTTAACCAAAATAGAACCTGATCTTTAGTATGTTTATTATTGACTATATGCAACTAACGATACAACTTCAGGTGAATTCTACACCAAAATTGATAGTCAAAGGTTTGAGACAGGGTTGTCATTGACAATGCGGTTTGCTCCAATTCAACTATAGTCAAGGTAAGACGCAAAGAAAATTCCTTAATTTAGATTCCTTAACAATCAACCCTAATAAGCAAAGAAAATTCCTTAACTAGTAGGAGTAATTATTACTGTAAATGAGTTATTAATGTTTGTGAGCTATAAAGCCACTATTAATGTTTGTGTCTTGTAGGAGATATTCTTATTAATGTTTGTGTCTTGTCGTGTACTTCTACTTCTATAACTACTAACTTCTTATATGAATATTCTTGTGTTGTTTGACATACTTTGAAAATTGTACAGGGTCAGATCTGAATTTGGATGGAAACATTGGAAGTTTGTGACATCAATTATTCTACTTCCTAATGTGTTGATTATTTTCTTGCAGCAATATTTCGTACTTGCTGATGGTATATATTAGAACATAGAAATGAATCCCTTAATGTGTTGATTGTTTTCTTGGATTATCAACCAAGTTTGATTATTCTTTGTTACGGTTATATAGCACCCATGGCTTTGCCTCATCATGTGTCAATTGGATTTTTAAAGAATATCGTCCACCCTACATATTTTCTATAACCTTGAATACTCAATAATTCCGGTACTTCAAAAGCAATGCAATATCTAATTCTTCTCTGACGCTAATATTGTTGATTTATTGGCTTCTTACCATATTTAATATAACTTTGTTTGCTTGGTAACTGTTTGAAAGAAAGAATGCCGTTAACACTGTTGACTATTTTCTTACAAATCTAAAATGCTGTTTGTGATCTTGTCTTTATAAATTATTAAGTTATTTTAGGCGTTCTTATTGCTTTGAATTTCTCACTGTCAGTGGATTATTTTTGGATAGGTTGTATTCGATGGCTTTTAGCAGGTTGGAAGGAACTTTATTTTAGCAGGTTGGGTTGAAACATGATGATTTAGTATTTTAGTTATTAATCAAGTTTTATATGGATTTGTATTTTTTTTCCTGAAATTTAATGGTTTCAATTTTATTTAGCATAAAGTGATTGGTTAGCAAACAAGACTTCCCTGAATTTGTATTATATAATTTTAGCATGTTGGGTGAAACATGATGATTTCATGGTAACTGATATTGGTTGCAAACAAAACTTATGTGTTGTAATTTCATCGTAATTGCTACGGTGATTATGAAACTTCCCATAATTAAGTTGATGATATACTTTCACATACTACCCATTGGATTGAGCTAAACTATGTAGAATGCTTAGAATGACGAGATGATAGTGGCTTTATGGCTGACAGTTTCAAAATGCATTAAGTTGTTTCATTCTTGTATTAATTTATATTAAGTTGTTTCAAAATATATGTTTCATTCTTGTTTTTTGTTTTATAGCTTTCATTATGTGCCTTATTTAATATTAAAATTGTTTATATTTTAGGAGTTTTATATTAGAAATAAGGATGGCACCCCGATTAGTTCAGAACCGGAGCGTCAAAGAGTGATTCAATAAGTTAACAGATGAAAGTGTTTTGAAGTATATTGAACAAGTATTACTAATTACTATTAATTTGTTTCTTTAAAAGTGATTATTTAATTTTCAATATGTTAGTATACTATTTGAATAATTGAAATTGATTCAACTTCACTATCTGGATCAGTCACTTGGTAGCATTCACAATGTGATGTGGTTGAGGCTAAAGTTTGATAACACAGTGGCATAACTGCTTCCTTAATTTATGTTGAAAATGGATTCAACATGGTTTCAAGATGATATTGAATGTTTAATCTTTTAGAAATTATGTTTAACGATTTCAGTTTGATGTGTATATGTTCATTTATGTCTTTAAAGATAATGTGTAGTTTCTCAGACTACATAATATTAACACCGTCATACCCTAATTTTTGACCCCCGTGAGATGTCACACCTCCAAACATCTCATCAAACTCAAGACAGGTACTCAGAGCAGTCACTTGTTTGTCTGATACCCAATCGAGGGTGCTCAAGGACAAGGAGTTCAGACAAAGGATCAATCAATATGAGAATGACCTCTAATACAATCACATGACTCAAATGATTCATTCATTCACCTATGAGTGATTAGACACTAGTCATCAGGGCTCAGGTTTACTCAGGACACCAGACTAGGGTTTTGAGCTTATCAAGGACTGAAATCAGGGACCACATTTGGGAAACTCTAAAAAGCTCCAAGACATCACTCAAAGGATTCAATCATCTTAAAATGATCCATATAACAATATCCATTGAGCATTGTACCTCAATTCAAGATCTACAATCATCAATTTCATCTGGTCGACAATTAGGGTTTTTGACCTAATTCACCAAGACAATTGACTTTTAATCAGGACATGTATCCACAACTCAAAACATGACTCAAGAACTTCTATTACCTTAATATAATCCATTCATATCACTCATTTGAGGAGGAGGACTTGATTCATTACCAAAGTCCAAGATTTCATTTCATCTAGAAAAAGTCAACTGTACAAGATCACCTTTGACTTTTAGGGTTTTGGATCAAAACATGACTTTTAAGGATCAATATCATCAATATATGATTATTGAATTCATTTGACCAAGAGAAATCAATAAAATCAATCAAGAATCAAAAAGTCAAAGATTGACTTTTCATACTTAGAAATTTTTCTAAGTGTTTAAAGGTCTTTTTTTCAAAACTTTGGAAGGGAATACTCAAAATTTCAGGTACAAATTGAAAAAAACTTCCAACATCAAAGTTGTAGATTTTGATCCAATGAACAACTTTGTCACATATGATTTTTTGGCTAGAAATCAAGCATTGCAGAGATATGGAGCTTCAAAGTTGCTGCCTCCATGAATCTAGCAAAAAACCCTAGTTTTCTTCAAACTTTGAGCCCATTTTCACAATTTTCCCAAGTGATTTTGAAGAAACTCCAAACTAATGAATTGAAGTACATGTTAAGGGCTTTCCAAAATGTGCTCAAACTTCTCCAAATTCATTTTGAGCTAGGAGTTATGATGGTTCAAAGTTGGGCTCATGGAGTGAAATTATAGGTCATGCCTAAGTTTGAAACTTGCAATTTTATGCAAATGCCTACACTATTTGGTTCTGTCATACCCCAATTTTTGACCCTAAGATCACACATCATTTGCATACCAATCATCAATCAAGAAATTTAAACCTAGATCTCTGCTTGCAATGTTGTGCTCAATTCATCTGCAAAGGAATCATCGAGCACCCATGTTTTAGTTTGTGTATATTGTTTTACTAACCAAAATACCAAAAATATTGCCTTGTGCTCTTGTATGTTTGTGTTTTGTAGGTACCAAGTCAAAATACCCATCAAAGGAGCATTTTTCAACATTTTCACTGTGCAAATCGATTTGCATAAGGTGTAAATCGATTTACACAACTGTTTCTGCACCAGATTTGCTTCTGCCATCAGTGCAAATCGATTTGCATAAGACAGCAATCGATTTGCATAACTGTTTTTGCCCCAGATTTTGCCTTTTTTCAGCCATGTAAATAGATTTGCATAATGTGCAAATCGATTGCACCAGCACGAATTTGGAAAAATGAAGGCAAATTTCAGCTTTTTGAAGTGTTGACATCATTTGCAAGCATGGGAAGCATGACTTGGTTCTTACATTTGATTTCCTACATCATCTAATCATGTACCCTCATGTGATTGCATCAAGACCATTGGATTTCATTTTTGGCTCCAAATCACTTTTCCAAGCCTAATTCTATTTTCCAATCCTAACTCCAAGCCACAAAATTTCCCAAGCCTAAGTGCTATAAATTGAGGCACTCCCCTCTTCATTTTTCAAGCTTTGATAGCCAAGAAACTTATTGCAAATTCTCTCCTCACCTCTTCCAAACCCATCACTCAAAGCTCTTTTTCTTCCACACAAATTAGTGAGTCACATCTTGAACCTCACTAATTTAGAGCTAAACCTCAACATAAACACTACTTTTCTTCATCAATTGTGATAGATCAAGGCTTGTGGTTGTGTGTTCTTGAAGAAGATTCAAAGTTTGTGAAGATTTGGTAAAATTCTAGATCCAATCCATAATTCAAGATGTGATCCATTGTTGTTTATGCTTGATGCACCTTTGGTGCTACATTGATGAGATTTGCTTGCTTAATTGATACATTTTCGTGCACAAATTGATCCAAGATCACAAGGTGTTTGGTTTTATGTTTAAACAAGTTTTCTTCTCTTTATTTGCTGTTTTTTTGAAAACTGTGTTGTGCAAATCGAT